>NC_091948.1:11440328-11740328 GCF_041260155.1 Ptychodera flava
AATTCCAGAATTGAAATGAACTGTAAAACAACTCCACCTAGGATAATTGGTAGGCACTTCTCTCTCGCAAAACAAAACAGAATGGTAAAAATCTACAAATTTGAAAAGAGTCAATAATTTCCGCGTTGCACATTATAAAATTCAATACATTTTCACCTAGTTTCACTCAATTCAACAGTATGTTGATGAAGAAAGTGCACCATGAAAAGTGCAAAATACAATTAAGTTGCGCATGCGTGGAATCGAAGTGACGATGGTGTCTTCTTTTGAAGAAACGTTCGTTCGAACGTATTGAACGAAGTAAATGCTAACTAATTGACTAATCTTTGAATGTTCAGCATCGAACAAACGTTAAAGACGGGAACACATATAACTATCTGCTGTCGCTGTGACCATAAAACCAACGCAACGGGTTTCCTAATACAGACGGACCGAGAAATACACCTAACACGAAGAGTATAATCTGGGAGTATAGGCCTAATCAATCGAAAAACGGTAAAGAGGCCAGTTTCATAGTCAACGTAAAGGGCCAGTAGTTGTAACTTTCGATGATGTTTTCACTATTTTTTACGTCAACCACTGTTTCTTGTGCTCCTCCCCAAAGTGTGTTGAGATCAACAGTGTTGAGCTTGTCAAATCAGTCAGTGCAAGTGTAGGCTACATTGTTATTGTTTGCAAGTGAATTCTGGTCCGGACTAGAATTAAATTGTAAACAATAAAAGTACATACACCTATAGACGCTGTATTGGTAAACTAGATAGCTGATTCTTCAAAATGCTTTGGGAGTAGAACAAAAAACTTGCGGACTATACAGAAAAAAAGTTAAAATTTAGTCAAAAGTTACTGCTACTGGTCCGTTACATTTGCGAAATACATATATACTTAAACGCTGTAATGGAAACATCATAAATCTAATCTGAGACATCGCAATTTGCAATTGAGATGTTTGAAGCCGGTCAGTCTACATAAGCTAGTATTTAATTTGGTGCTGATGGGTACTTTATGTCTCACAATTTGGTTACCATTGAAAATTGATTAATCTGAACATTCTGTCAGTTTCCTGTGGCGAACTAGACCAATTTACTCTTTTTTCTGTTTCTTTAACTTTGATTTATGGCGAATGTGACATTGTTAGAGTGCGGGTCTCTGTGCGGCAATTATTTTATGTCAGGTCGTAGAAAAAGATGTATACATTGCGTGGCTAGATTACCATGGAAGTTTTGTATTAATCTTGCTTTAATTTAACCTGACAGCGTCATCCGACATAGAGACCTTCACGTGTACGGCTCCTTCATCAGATCAGTCACGTTCGAGGAAGTCAATAAGAAGGCCGTTCGTAATTTGAACCACGCCGACAAGTAGCGATAAACTAGCAGTTTTCTTCCGGGGAACAAATGCCATGGCTGAGGTAATTCTAGGTAAAGTTCAAATTTTGGCCACTTGGCTCGTCTTCGCGAGATGTGAACGTAATTCAGCTGACAGGCTGGTTTCTGGAGTGAATTTAAAGGGCCAGAGGCTATAACTTTTGATGATTTTTTTCCCACTATTTTTGTTTTGTTTGTCAATCGTAAGTTCTTGTCCTACTCCCAAAACGTATGTTAAACACCTACTATTTAGATGGTCAACACAGCATCTATACCTGTAAAATGCACTGCTATTGTTTACAATTGAATTCTTGCTAAGTTGCTAGCAATAACACTTATTGTACTTGTACAGGCCACAGACAACCTTGTGTGTGTACAGACTTGAGTTGACAAGCTCAACACTGGGAGTAGATCAAGAAGTTGTACTTGACTACAGAACAAAAATTGAAAAAAAAAATTGTGAAAAAATCATCAAAAGTTGCAGCTTCTGGCTCTTCAAGTTCCTCCACATAGCTGTTGCTAGGTTGGCATTCATTCTCAGTGTCATATTTGCTATATGGGATGAATTTGGAGTACCCTACATTGCCTGCTTCAATGGACACATCAATGAACACTGCCTTGCACAATAGACATGATTTATTCTTATGTGTCTAAAAGCAATAAAATTCTCTATTAATCCTGTTTGTGATATAGAATGGAAAATGATTTCCAGCAGCAATGTTTACGCTCGCGTTATTGAGAGGAATAGCCACGTGGATAATTACATCATTCCCTTTTTAAGACCACCTTTTCCAGTTTGAGGTAATGTTTATTACACATCATTACCTTGGGATTGTTGAGGTTTAATTTAGCGCCATAGAAAACTTCACTAACAGGTGATATCTGTGTTGAATCTTGGACGACCTCAGTCATATATATATATATATATATATATATATATATATATATATATATATATATATATATATATATATATATATATATATATATATATATATATATATATATATACACTTCTTGTTCTACTGCAGTGTTGAGCTTGTCAACTCAGTCTGTACATTGACAAGGTTGTCTGTGGCCTGTACAAGTATAATAAGTGTTATTGTCGGCAACTTAGCAAAAACCCAATTGTAATCAATAGCAGTGCATTTTACAGGTATAGATGCTGTGTTCACCATGTAAATAGTATATATATATACATGTATATAAACATACATGAATATGTTTGTGTGTGTGTGTGTGTGTGTGTGTGTATGTGTGTATGTGTGTGAGAGAGAGAGAGAGAGAGAGAGAGAGAGAGAGAGAGAGAGAGAGAGCTGACCAACTGAGATACAGGCAGAGACCAACAGATGCTGGGCAAGACTGGCAGATGGACAAGAGAGTTGTTATTCATATTATTCATAAATTCATAAAATTCACAAGATGTAAATCTCTGTTCATAAAGTTTTTGGAATTTGGGAATTTTCATAAATCCATTTTTCCTTCCTCTTCAAATATCCCCTGCATATGAGCAGTGTCAAAGAACATATAAATTTCAGTTGAATTCTTCAATCACGAGGAATGAATAACTCAGAGTTTCTTAAAACTTCTCTTGTATACAAGCAGCACCACAGGAAATACAATTAGAGTTTAGTTTCTTGATCACAAATGTATATTGACATTAGTAGTTTGTTCTGTTCTAGAAAAAATATCCCCAGTGGAGCATGCATAGCATGCCATAGATCTCAGGAATAAAGCTGATGGGAACTACTTTCAGCACAAGAACGGAGCGCTCGTTCTCTTACAGTTAACAATGTGAAACATTTTACTCGGCTCTTGGCAATTAGTTCTCAAGAAATGCCTGCAAAAAAGGCTACATAACTGTGTCTTCCACAGGTTATAAGAAAATTATTGACAATTATATTATAGCTTTGTCAATACCAGTGAATTTTGTAATGTCGTACCCACACATTACTACTGATAATGTATCCGAGTAATAAGTATTGTGGCCCAAGATGTTTTCTACATCTACAAATTCAATGCTATTGAGAAAACAGTAAAATAACAGCAATAATGTACCCCTCCCAGCCTAAATGGAACTCAAGCAAACTTGCACTCCAATTGTACTTCGCTCAGCATCGTACATTATGTTGTGCAAAGTTTGCTTTCATCCATTATTGGCCAGGAGGGAGTAAATTATTGCTTAAACAAATTAAGTATCTTCATATGAGATGCATGGATTTTGAATCCCTTTGAAATCACATACAACACTGGACATAAGATATACAACACAACAATTGTGCATGATGTGGTAGGTTTCACTTCCTATTCTGCAGCGCCACTCTACTTGTGAAATTAAGATACACTTTATTTATTTACTGCTTGGAGTATGTCATATATTTTGGATAACTACTTTACAAAGAATATTTACGTTACACTATGTGAAATATTTATGACCTCCTCTTGGCAAGTAACTTTCAAGAAAAGAATAACATAATGTAATTTTTTATGTTTATATAATGGGGGCATGACAGAAAAAATGCTTGGCTAAAAGTGAACAGTTTTGCAAAGCAACAACCTTAGGGGCTCTGGTTGTTTAATAAAAGCTACAGAGTACCCCCAAAGTCAACATAATTGTTTTGTTGATGAAGCTCCGGCCTAGTACTCTTAAGGTGTAACATAGTGGCTCAATTACTTTTGTGTTCTTAAGAGATTCAGAGACTCTCTAGCTTGGTGAGAATTATCCATGCTGCACTTGGTGCTGCCACACCGCATGCATTGTGCTTCAACATGATTTGATTCAAAAATATTAATTTTTACACTGAGCAAATTGACAATGGAAAATGAAAGACATTATTCCAGTACTAGAACTTACAATCTGTAAATCAGACTTTGAAAGAAGAAGCAAAATCTTTATATTTATTTTTTGATACTTGTCAATCCTTGTTTACGCGTAAGACAACTGATGGCAGAAAGAATAACATGTAAACATTAGCCATCCGACTTTTTGTCTTTGCAATAAGATACATAAATTTGCTTTGAATTTAATCACTTTGCTGCTGTACTTTGCCTTCAGGTTTCTTCTCTGTAGGTCCTGCTTTTGAATCTTTTTTCTCCTTTCCATTTGGGTCAGCTGCTCCCTCATTCTCTGCATTCTCATGCGGGCGTTCTGTGCCACTTGGTGTTGCCTTGGATACTGCCTCAGCAAAGTATTTAAAAACTGCATCTATGCTCTTCCATGATGTCTCTTCGTGTTTCTTAGTACCTGAAAAGTTACAAAATTCGCCCCACTGTAATCAAAGTTGTCTCATCTCTACAAAATACAAGGACATTTTCAGCACATATATTAGGTCTAATCAAAGTCTGGAAGGACAGCAGTTTATTCCAGGAAGACTCAAGGTGAACAATATGATCAGCTTTTGTCAAGCAAGACCTGGCAAGTATTTGTCAGCTACATGTACATGTATGTGGCAATTGAGCAGTTGGCACCTCCAAAAACTTCAGTCAAGTGATTAAAGTGTTAGTGGCCACATATAGGAATAAGCCCCGAACTCAGTTGCCACAGTCAGACCAATACCATGAAACTCACAAAAATGTGTTTATGAAGGAGTGTCTGTGATTATTGTTTATATAGTATGCCTGCATGTGAATGGTTCCCATATCTGCTATTTGATTCATTGCTTAAACGGGAAATTACAAGACCGTGAGCGCACAATAGGGAGATTACTGATGACGCAGCAATTTGCATACACTGGGCGGGAGTTTTTGAATTCTCATAGCATCGCTTTGACCTTATGATAAATTTGAATAATCATGATGGGCACTTTCGTAACATATGCAAAAAAGGGGTCAAATGGTCATACAGGGAACACATTTGAAACATATGCGTTCTCCAACAAAAAAAAGAACATTTTTTCGGTTTATTTTTTACTCAAGTGTAGTCACTATGTATTCACAGACATCATATGCAAAATTCAATGACAATGAACGCCTAAAAAACGGCAAAATTATGGGATTCTGGGACCAAAGACGGCACGTCCGATCACTAGCGTTACTTTTTTACATTGCATGGATTTACGATAATCCGGCTTTTATAAGGGAAGTTCCTGTTTAAGGGACTTTGATTTCAATCATAGTCTCCCTACAACAACATTCCATTGATATCGCATTGATCTTGACAGCAGATCAGGAAATTGAAGATTAATAACCCATATTAAGTTCATCTGAAAAACGAAACACAAAAAGCAATAACTTTTTGTCCATTAGCAACGTGTCCAGCCATTCATTCTGTAACCAGGGACTGAGAAAAGAGTCTCAAAGGGATCAATGATCTCTAGAGACAACTGCTCTGATACAACAATTTATTTCATACGAATAAATATGCATGAAATCTTTGCCTTGATACTGGGGAGCATGCACATGACGAAGGAGGATTCTCTGAACTTTCCAGGGAAGTATGGATGGACGTATATCAGCACGCATGCAATATCTGTACCTTGGTAATAAACATTATGCAAATCTTTTGGTGTATGAGATTTTGATACAATGTATGCTGCAGACTTGAAGCGGGCGAAAAGTAAAGGTTGAACAGACGTGTCTTTATTTCTGTACAGCCAGTCAGTTGACAATGAGCTGCCTTGACAATGAGCTGGGTATATGCCCACAAAAACACAAAAGTAGGTAAAACTTGTGCCAACAAAATTATAGAAGAAGCGGATAAGATTGAACCTGGACATCAGTGACACAGTGGCAAAAGTTGAACAGTTACTGAAAAACTTGACCTGAAGCTACACCATTGACACAGAACAGTATGAAAATCCTAAGATATCAGTTTGAGTAAAGCCCTAGAACGAAACCACATACAGCATGATATACAACAGGTCTGCAGGGTTGTGATGTTTGGAACACAAATAACTAATTAAAAGTAAACTGACAGTAATGGAAAGACAAACTCCTACTTTCAGTATAGTGTTTCCATGCACACATATTAAAATGATAGAGAGGTACAGTTGTATGTGTTACAATGTACTCTAACTATCTCTTGTAAAGGTCATTGGATGACAAAAGGTCAAGCACAATTTTACACCTACATCCTAATGAAGCTTGATATACTATTTTCTTTCAACAAATTCAGCACTTTCACCAGCATATTTATTTATCACAGGATCAGCTTCAAAAGAAACTGGAGGCCATAAACTACAATGAATACAACGATGTCAGCCCTCTGAAGGTGGCCTGAGAAACATAAATTGACACACACATTGCTGAAGTGAAGCTGTCGGTGTGATAAATGCCTGCAGGTTTGATATTCAAGTTTTACACCTTGCAATTTACTGGTCCATTTGAACTAAATCTTACAGAAGCTGCCTTTCTAATTTCAACCCAGACATGACGAGTTGCCTAGGGGTCAGACACAATGTATACATCATCATGAATGAGAAGATATGACTTTGCTGTTCCCATTTCGTGTCACATTAATTTCTGATATCCAGGAATATTGCAACTCTTTCAAGTATTTAATCACCTTGAATAGGACAAAGAGCACTACTTTAACAAAACTGCACGACAGGGAAGAAATGAACAAATGATTAATTTGATTCAGTCGTGATTAAAGGTCAGCTTAAATCTCGCGTCATGACACATAGGCCAAATTACAGGCTATGAATCCTTCTCTCTTCAAAAAAGAAAAACCATGCATATCCTAACAGATTGATTTATAAAAGATTGGGAGATTTTACTGAGGCATAAAATGAAAGCGAATTACAAATTTCAATTTTTCTCATGTCTCATTTCATAGTTTCAATGCACCCAAGTCAAAAGTCTGAAAAAGCAATTTTTCCACAGTGACAGAGGTCAGAGCTTGCTGATGACGAGGGCCTGTGTGAGCAAATTGCTATCCTTTTCGCTCTTTGCCAGTCTTGTGATCAATTTGAATGCAGCAGCCTTTAAGATGACAAGTTTTGCTGCCAAATTTCATGAGCAAGGTATGGCCATATCATCAACTCTAACAGGACTGGAGATTTGATTTATTAGGGTATTAAGGAGGTTGGAAATGCAGACTTATTCCCTGATTTGTGTTCAGGATAGGATCACTTTGAGAAAGCCTGCTTCAATGAAATGCGGTTGTTCAGGAAATTAAACGAGCAATATCCATAGGAATGGCAAGGCATTTATTTCGATTAATACCGGTACCTTGTAAATGTAGTTCTATGGCCTTGCTCTGCAGAAAATGAAACTCCATGCCTGTTTCTTACGTTTTTCCTGTTTAAACGACACCATTATGCCATGGAAATACTAATTTACTAAACTCAAGATGTACAATGTAGATAGTGATGACCATCTACATGTTGAGTTCAGTAAATTAAATTCAGTAAATTGCAATTGTCCCGTTGAGCAAATTGACACACAAAGAGGTGTTTTTTCAAGTCTTTCCGCAGCAGTATGATTGTACAAGGTCTGCTCAATCAACAGGATTGAGATTGATGGTCATAACGTTGACATTGGGATTTACAGCGGAAAACACTGTAATCGTAAATGGCCGGACATGACACAGTTTGCTTTATAGTATAAATCACGTGTCCTGACCTTGAGGATTTTCTTTGATGGCAGAAAACATCTATATATTAAGCTTCTTTCAAAATTTGCCTGATGTTTGTGCTGATAAGAAACGTTTGTTGCCCTGATATTGGAAAAAGTGTCAGGATACTCAAGTTTGTCTTCCGGGAAATGAAAACTGGTCATGAGCTGTATTTAAATTCGGTTTTTCCCTATCCTTTCTTCTATGACAAGAAACTTAATTCATTTTGTGAATACACAAAGGTTACTCATTGTGTCTTTGCTCATGCTCAGTACTAGACCTTTGAACTGACTGCATTTGACATACCTGCAGACCGTTTCGGCACTTCAAGTAAGTCCATTGGGATGGGAGTGTCGCACGGTTCCTCGGAAGTCACCCAATTCACTGCAAACTGAGCAGAAGAGAGACAATTTCACAGAAACAAGACAACACTTTTTGAAGAACACTAGGATTTCTGTTATTGATGACTAAACTGGTTGATGTAAATGGCGTTTCCCAGTCACAATACTGAGATTTTCTTATAAAATCTGCTACCAGTGACTTACGTGATTTTCACTACTTGCAAAAAGAAAGATTCTTGTTCTAACTCCCGACTTCATGTCTAAATCCCTCTTGTCCATCTCATCAACTCAGGTTGTGTTTGTGTAATATGCCCAATGTCACTATCGACATTTGAACTTTAGTCTTAAGTCAAATTCATCAGTCAACAACATGAATAAAACTGCATATTGTAATCAACGCACTATGCATTCACTTTTTGGGGTATAAACATGGGGCCAACGTCCTGTGTTCCTCAGCGTTCTTTATTTGACATCAATGTGAAGTACTATCAAAAAGTCAAATTGTTTGGACAGAAATGAATTTAGCTGACAAACATGAAAGTTATTCGAACTGGTTGGTATATACCAGCGCAGCAAATATTGAATGTGATTGCTAAGAGTTGGAATATGTAAATTCCAGTGTGGAATCTAAGTATCAGCAGCCTTTGATATGTGTGAAGGTGAAGAAAGACATGGAATTCAATAGGATAAAAAATATATAAAATGGAAAATGGTGAACTTTTGGTTTGCACAAATATGATCGATAGGAAGGGGGAAAAAATTTTGCAATAAGGCCAAGAAAAATAAAAAGTTTGTTTCTCATCCTCGAGCGTGTCAATTCAGGCATGCTGCGTCAACCTTTTTTTCTGCTCATGAGGAAATAAAATGAAAAAAAAAAATGCAAAAACGCACGACAATGGTGCATAACACAGTGCTGTATAAAACAGAACTGTAAACAAAGTAACTGACACTAATATTCCATTCAGAACTGTACACATACATGTATGTCACCGTTATGGGTAGGTAATTGACAGTTGGGCTTTGCTATTGTCAACTTATTAGTGTACAGGATCACTGAACATAATCACATTTGTTCATCCCTAAAATTAGTGGACCAAGCTTATTCGAAAACAATGGAAGTGTAGAAAGTCTGGTGGTCAATGGGTTAACCTGCTGTTCACCCCTATTTCCAGTGTACAGAACCAAAACCACCATCGACAACAATGGGTTTCAGGCCAAACCACAGTGGTGCAAGGGTTAAATGGCATACAGTTTGCTACAGTAAAGATTCTAAAAATCAAGTCCTTTAAAGAAATGCCTTGACACAAAGACACACTTCATAAAATAAAGGGAAAGTAGTTACCAAGTCCCAACATATATTCAAATCTCAGCTTAAATAGCTATTCCTTCCCACAATTGTTCATTTAACGATTTGATTTTTTTAACAATAAAATTGACATACAGTACTGTATTGACAATGACTGAAAAGCTGATATTAATATGATAGATCATCCATCTTGACACTGTGAATATATACATAGCAGTTCTCACTAGAAGAGAACCTTTTATGATCTGAAACTATTATCGTATCAATCAGCATGCATCACACAGTGACAATATTCCCAGGTGATAAGCAGTAGAGTGGTCGTTAACTTTATTAGAACGTAAAATATGTACATCAATGTCGGCTTTTTCGTCGAGTTGGCAACACTTTAACCGACTCATTTAAAATGATTTATTGGTGAAAGTAAAGCTGTTTGCCACTGACAAAGTAACTGACCGATTTACAGTTGGGCTTTTTTGAGTCAGACTGATTTCAATGCCTCATGATATATAATTGTATTTGCCCTGTGATTGATTTTGGTAATCAGTTCTGAATAAGATGACTTTTTACCTAAAAGTTTTCAATAAAAATACTGACCCTTTAAAGTATACGGTCACTTGAATTACACAATAAAACATTTTTCAACTAATAACATGACTAGCTGGATAAAATTCTATTTGTTTTTCGAATTACGATGTGTAATTGCCATGATAAATGTGATGAGAATATCACATAATTTACAGTAGAATGCAAATCGAGGACAGATATACAGATTCTCAAACTTTCACAACTCCCTTCAGGTCTACCACTCGTGAGAGCTCATTTCGAAGCTCTCAAAGTGAGAAAAATTTAAACTGTCTCAGATTTTCGAATATTAAAAATTTTATTTTTCTCCACAGAGTTAGCATAAGGATGGCAGCCATTTTGAATTTCAAATACTGGAAAATTTTAGGTGTTTTGTTTCTCTAGTACCAAACTTTGCACGGTGACCCCTGTTTTTTATCCTTGATTTGATAAGAGGATGGTTGAAAGTTTCATTGTGGAAAGTTTGAGCAAAAGTTTAAATTTTCACTTTCGAAGCGCACAGTACCTTAACAGACAGTCTTTCGTTACATGTGAACCATACCCCTCTACAGTTATGTATGACTAAAATGGAAAAGCTGGGAACCAACCTTGATTGTTACATTTTCCAATGAACTTATAAACATTCAAAAATTTGGATTCACTGAAGATAGTTGAGGGAAACTACCCTGGGCCAATTTTACAAAATAGAATTTTTACAATATTATTTAAATTTTGTGTAAATTCCAGATGAAATTACAAATTGCCATTATACACCATTGTTGTTCAAAAATTACACAATGCTACTGGTATTAAATGCACTATCACCTTTAAGCATCAGACTGTCTTGATAATATATTCAAAAAATTTTACAAGATCATTTCAACTCACTTTTTATAACAAACTTTTACTCTTGACATCATAACATTGCACATATACTTCAGATTATCTTGATAATCTCTTAATAATTTTGTACAAGATAGTTTAATTTCATATTTTGAAATACATTTTTGAGAATTCTTGACATCATTTGTACTTATTGTTATTGATCCTGCCACATTGTTTCCTTTCATTGCGTCAAATCTGGCACAAAAACACATGTGAGCTTTCATTAGCTATCGTCATGGCATTCAATGTTCACTCTCTGAATGAAATTATTTTTTTTACCTTTGAAAACCATCGTATCATCGGATGTGGAGCCTCTTGTAAATGTAAGCTGTGAATTGACTCTGTCATGGCTACCACCGTTACTTTCCTGTAGAACTCCTTCTCTCTTGATGCACACTGTTTGATGAAAAAACAGCACAAACAAAAAGTTAGTAAAAGCTGCAAGGCAAAATTGAATCATCTGGGATGGAAAAGAAACCCAGGAGTGTCCTGTACTATGGAAGCAGATTTTCCATGTAGAGTAAAGTACATGTATGTACAGAATTCTGCATTCAAATATGCAATGCACATACCGTGCAACAATATATTGGTCATTCACTTGACAATATGGATCAGGTAAAACACACATTTCATCCATCAAAATCATATGTTTACATCATCAGTTGTTAATTAAGAATGATGGCTTCCTCTTCAATCAATAAGATCAATATAATAACTACATGAGAAAATGAAAATTACACTGAAATAAATTTGATCTACGTTTTCCTTTGAGTATGAAATGTAAAAGTATTTATTTAAGACAAATATTATTCCTTTAGCTTCTAAGAGGTTACTGTACCATTCCACAGTTATCACATTGAATTTAGTTGAAAGTATTCTCAATGCATGATGAATTTTGCACGTTAAAATGTTGTCAACAATATCCAAGTGATTGATAATCTGCCTCTTCATACACATCAACAGTATGAATTAGGAAACTTTATTTTTGGCACTACTGGGGTATTTTTTAACTACCGGAATCTTGAGTTTGAAAACAAATATGTATATACACACCATAACATACAACATAAAGCCAGTATGAATGCAGCAGTGTTGCATGTGGCCTCATATTGTTGATGCGCAGTGTATTTAAAGGACATAAAAAAAATGTTGAGGGGGTTTGAATGGTGCCCTTAAAAGGAATGAAGGTATAAAAGTTTTGCTGATGTCACTTCATGCACAAATATCTTTTTATAGATTGTTTTTAAGCCACACAGGAAACACAGTTGAAACAATTTGATATCAACACTCAAGTCCATCAATGGTATGATCTCGTTTCTAATTTTTAAGTGATTGACAGGTTAATGAGCAGCATTATGGGCTGAAGTTGTGTTCACCAGATTTGGATACTTAATGCCAATTATGTTATTCACCCTGGATATAATGGGTCTACTATGATATTTCACAATCTGCAATTCCAAGTAATGTGTACCCTCCCTCTGGAAAGGATTGCAAAGCCATCATGTTAAATAACAAAAACCGTTTCACATGAAAGGACCTAGGAATGGCATTAGCATAACTATAAATATTCAATAGTTTAAAGGTACATACTTGCATCTTCCATTTGCTATTCACTCGCAGATTTTCAATGCTCAGAGGTAAAAGTACCCTTTGGCCTAGATATTGTTTATGCTACATTACATAACCATCATCGATAAAGGCATTTTCAAAATTATTTCAATCATTATATTGCTACGAAAATAGCTTTCACTGCCAGGAAAATAAAGCTTTTATTTGCCACTCCTACAAATTTCAGATTACCCTGTTTTGGTGGAATAAACACAACTTACCACTTTCTATGAGCACTTTGAGAAAACAGGCTGCTATGGTACACTGTGTGTTCACAATATGGCAGCAAAAGTATCTTACATGTATATAAGATGGGAAAAGCACTGTATATATACAAATGTGGAGGGTTAAGCAAGTGTAGACTGTGAAACTCTGTATTTTTTCCTGGTGCCTTTCATAGTGACCAAAAAAAACTGTCAAGGCCCCATAATTTTGATGAAGGGGTCAAAATATCCCCTGGTTCTACAATCCAAGATTCAACACTGATACAACGGGAACACAGGTTATAATGTATCAACAATATCCTCATAGAGAATGGAGTATTGTAACCACAACTGACTACTCGGGAGTGCTCTCTCTGATTTTGTTTTTAAAATTCTTTAATGTAATACTTTTTCCTTCAAAATTTGGATGTTCTTACCAAGCTGGTTACACACAGTCCTCCGTAACTATGTGCTACCATGACGACATGTTTAGCTTTACTCTTCATCACAAAGTTGTCCCACACATACTGCGTGTGGTCTTCTGGAGTGCTGTTTTCCTGTCAAGACAGAATGTACAAATGTATGCCGTCACTTTTCAATTATTTTTCATGTTAGGATAATGCTTTTTTCCCCCTGAAATAAATCTACATGTAGACAGCAACAAAGGGAACGATTCAAATAAAATGTATTAGGGCCATATTGAATGCCAGTAAACCTCTTTCATCAGATCTGATTATAATGCCCTGCAATATGTGCTCCATTGTGATAGATTATGCAATACCTGGTGCACTCTTCCCCATGAGTGAAAATTGTTTGGGACGCTAAGAAAAATTTGTCATGAAAAGACTATGCTATTTTGGCAAAGAAAGCCAATTGAATAATCCAGAGACAGGATTCATGTCAGCAGATTTATGGTCCAGATAGAAACAGTCTGTTTAATTTGAAGATAAAGTAAATAAGTGAAAAAAATAAATATTGTTCATGTCAAAACAGATAAAGCCACCGTTGTTAAAACATTGGCCTTGGGGTTCTCCAGCACCCCAGATACTGCCTTGGCTAATTACTTGGCAATTATTTGATGGCAGATGGAATTCCATCCGATGTTGTTTATTTTACTTTATTTGTTGAGTGCCATAATGGTTGCGTCAACAGCTGGGTCATCAGTGTCATCACAGATGCCATCACAATTTTCACCACAATGTTGATACAGCAGTACATTCAAATACAGCATAGACAAATTATCAACTATGCAGGCGGACAATCTATCCTTCACCCCTAATGGATGTTTGTACACCAATAAAAAAATGTCAATGACACTTTTGCTCCCAGATAGTTTAAGACAAGCTTAAAAATGGAAGTAAATTGTTAAAATTCTAAAATCCAAAATTTGATGGTCCTGTACCTTGTAGATTTCATCACAATTTGCACATATCTAAACTATGTCATCACTTGGAACTTGCACTAAAATTTTTACAAACGTCTGATAAGTTCTTTTGAATAATAAGATTTTTTAACCAAATTTAACAGAAATATTTTTAAAATTGAAAACTTCTTTAATTAATCTCAATTTGAAGACATCTCAAATTGGTTATCCCAAGAGATTTGGTTGCCAAATTGCAAAGCTGTCAGATGAGTAGTTTGACAAATGTAACATTTTGACAGAAAAATCACCAAATAATCCTAAAAATATTACCCAGCAGATTTCACAACAATTTGTGCATATCTCAAGTAGGTCATTCCTGGAAACAAGTACATGTACACCAGGATTTAAAGCTGTAGGATGAGTAGTTTGAAGAATAAGGCTTTCTGACCCAAAAATCACAAAAATAGCCTTTAAAAAATACTACAGTGCAGAGTTCACCACAATTTGCTCACATATCAACTAGGTCATCCCTAAAAGTTGTCTCATAAGTGCTTTAGAAGTTCATGATTTTTTTTACCAAAAATCACAATAACAGCCTTAAAAATACAACACTGCAGGTTTCACTAGTAACCACAATATGCACACCTCTCATCTAGGTCATTCTCAGGAAAACTGATAGGCCAAATTTCAGAGCTGATGAACAAGAAGTTTTAAAAAATATGCGTTTTTGAAAAAAAACCACAAAAATAGCCTAAAAATGCTACATCATAGACTTCATTATAATTTGAACAAGTTGACACCAGGTCATCCTAAGTAACCCGTGCACCAAATTTCATGGCTCTTGGAAAAGCAATTCTTAAGAGGAGGATTTGTTTATTTAAAATCAAAAGTGTATTCTGAAAAACAGAAAATGGTACGAATCCCCATAAAATAATTATATTTGCATAGGGCTTGTGTAAGGTACCCATGAACAAACTATAACCGAAATCTGGCTGATGGTTCCAGAGTTTCAGCATTTTGCCTTTTTTCAGCTCATTTTCATATTTTTGACACAAACATACTTACTTGAACAAATTAAAGTTACATATAAACCCTCAAGTGCAACTGAACACCAAATACTGATATGGTAGGAGCTGTGGTTTTCAAACTTTTGATATGGTCGGACATAGATACAGATGACAGATTTTTGTCTAGCCAATACGAATACCTCCTATACAACAATATATATAATATATATATATATGGCATACGGAAGCTAAAAACTGGAATAATTCAAAGTATATTTGCAACATTACTGACACTGGTATGATAAAAATATAAGCACTAATTATTGAACTCAATCCAACAACGTTTTTTCTTTAGGTTATATAAAAACATGAGATATCATACTTACTCTGATCGGAATTTTCTTCTGTCTGTCTTCATAGTTTTCATTGGTGTTGAACACTATTACACCGTACCCATTCTGCAATAGACATGTATATACAGTTTGATGCACTTTGAAGTATTCCTGTGTCAATAGATAGTGGTACACAGAAACCCATAATTCTGACAATTACAGTTAATGCCTATGCTGAAATTAATCTCAAATTTCAATCACAAGAGGGCGCCATGCAGTTACTTTTATAAGGAGATGGCTTACAAACCTTTAAATCCGATTCCTCACTTGTTACCTTATCATTTTACGCGGAAGAGTACCCCTTGACTATCATTATCGATGTATTTATTTATCGATGTATTTACTATATTTACTACAGCCCCTGATGATAATATTTCAAGACAATACACATGTATGTGATAAATTACTCAATAAAATCATATTAATGATATTTTAAGTTTTTGGTGACTTTTTCAAATCAGTGATTGTGATGAGGTTTTCTACTTTTGTAGCACACTATGCAATACAACTGACACTTTGGCTGTACTTTGGTCATCAGTGGTTCAAGTACTTCAAAATCTCTTGGAGAACCTACATGCAACTGTAGAACGAACTGCAGTAGTGAAAATTTACAGTACAACAGAAACTGAGAACATATAAAATCTAGCAGAAACTTTCAAGCGCTCATCGTATGTAACAGTTCACAAGAATGCAGGAAATTTCTCGCATTGAAAATAGTCACGGGCTGAAGAGCTAGATTGCAGTACCAGGAATGTCTGGTATTTGATCATAAAGAGCGCCCTCTTTGTTCATCAATGGGAATCTGGATTACAACATACTCATTCCATATGGGGGAAAATACATTTTTGCAAATCTATCATTCAGATTTCGAATGATTGATGAAAATGATGAAAGAGTCACCAGATCAGTTCCTCATTTTTTCTCAGCAGCATACTAGTATACTATTACAGAACCCCATGGCCAGACAGTGCAAGCAAGCTGTACTTGCAGTATTTGCATGAGAACTTGCAGTGTATTCTGCAGTCATCCCTGCATTCACTAGACGCTCTCTGGTACCGGTAGGGACAGCAAGGTACACTATAAGCCCAAATGCAAATACCCCCAGTATGGTCAGCTTGCAGTTTCCCCATGGGGTTCTCTTATGATTATATATGTTGCAATTGTAACAAAAAATGATGCCTGGAACCATGATCCCTCTGTCGGGACCATGCTGGAATGCTCCATTACGTCTGAAGTTTGGCAAAATGATATATATCAAGTTCCCAAGCTTTGATGCAAAATGTCATTTAATTCTCATTGGTTAATTGTGCCACATCCCCAGTTCTGATTGGGTAGTGTGTTGTTTACTTGATTATGGGTCAAAGGTTAGAGTACATGTGGAGTAGTTCTCACACAAATCTTCCACTGCAATCATGGCGTGGGACATAGCAACACAAAACAACCTATGAATCATTAAAGTCTAATCAGATGGTAAACTTTATCATAGCTATCATCTGTGTAATCTTCAGTGCCGAAAAGTTAAACCTCACAAAAACCATTTTTGGGCTTTGTTACAAATAAATTTGCTCACAAACAAAAATAGGCCTGGTTACCTGTGTTCATTAACATAAGGTTATGGCATAATATTGTCAGTGTTTGCAATGCAGTGCAAATACCAGTTACACACTCAAGTGCAAGTTAACTGTGGTACATATGTAATAATGGATTAATTATTTTTTGACAGCAATAAAAAATCTTCAGTACAACCACAGTCACTCTACAGTAACCGTGGTACAACAAAAATGATTTTATTAAAATAGTCCCAACCTCTTTTGCCCTTCGAATATATGGGATTTGAGTTCCACTTTCAAGATTAATATTGATAATCAAGCTTCTTGCCCACTGTCCCGCCCTGACCACACCACTGCCATGAATCAACAACATTAGTTTGTCAGGATTTGTTAGGGCATCTTCCGTCATGAAAATAAAACTCTTTGGTTCATCTTTAGCTGCATCAACCTGTAGAGAAGGGAGAAACACAAGAAAAATATTTGCTGACTTTCTGAAAACAAGAGCTATTCACTAGAAGGGGATATCAAAATTGTGGGTGAATGAGACAATTGGTTATTTAACTCTTTGAACACCAAAGTCTAGATTTACCGACTTTATAAAATATACTCTAGACAATTTTTTTTCAGATTTTTGCCAAATTTTGATAAGAAATTAAAGTGTATGAAATGTGATGCCCATTTGGTCCAAAATCATCAAAAAATTACAGAAAAATTCATAAAACTTTGTAAAATGTTGCACTAAAGTTTTGGTGGGTAAAATTACAGCACTCAAAGGGTTAATTATAGTTGATGCTAGTTGTCTGCACCCATCAATTCGGGAGTCAATCTAAAACCCACATTATGATTTTCTACATTGAGCTCAATTGTCAAACTGCCACTACATGTACATTTTTTTAATAGAATAGATATTTCTTCTTTCCTATAAAAAGTTTCACACTGAAAGTGAGTGCATGTAAGGCGTTGTTGCAAGTCATATTTTATTTTGTAGGCCATGCGATTGGTTCGTTTAAAAGTCCATTCACATAGCCAACCACACAAGGGTTTCAAAAGTCCCGAATACTATAAAAAACTTTTCCTGTAAAACTTTTACGATGGGCACACAACAGCAGCTCATACAAATACTATTTCTTCATCAAAGAAGTAGAAAAACTTACAGGAATGTAAACTTTTTGTAGTTTTTCATCTTTCTCCAGGAGATTGTAGACATAGTCTGTTATTATCTGTAATAAGCAAAAAAAGTGAAAAAAGACAAGAGAGATCACTGCATACATCACTTCAGATTATTTCAGCAAAATCAAGTTTCATCCTCTATGATTCTGTGATTTGCCGAGTAAAGTGATGTATTCATTGCTTTGATAAAGTTTGTGTGTGATGTGTGATAGCTAGTGTGAGTGCTTCATGAACTCTACAACGTGTGGAGTGGTCGCAGTCAGAAAAATGTAACAACTTTGCCCGGTTATTGAAGCACTCTTTTTGAGAGTGGGGATTTTGCGGAGTGGTTCTGTCTGTTGCCTCTCCCCTAGGCGACTGGATACTGTATGTTGTGAGTTTGAACCCAATTGAAAACAATCTGTATTCTTGTCGCAGAGAAAGAATTTCAACCCAAGAACTTTCAATTTTATGGGAAAAATGTGGATATACATGTAGGTGAACTACCGGTATATGCTGACTGCCTAGGGGACAACAGATAGTCAAAACACATGTATGATACATGACATGTGTTGCATTTAGAGAGAGGAGTATGCAAATTTGCACTAAATATATGCAGTGTTCACAACATGTTTACAACGTGGGAAACCATTTCTATGCATGATACTCAATCATTGTCGAAGTTTTTTGCTGTTCGAAAACGTATCAGCTGTTAAACAGCCCATAATTCAGCAATATTTATTGTGTTGAGGAAAATTCAAATCATGATTTCATCTTTGAATTTTTGCACTTCCAATCATTAATCTTGAGGAAGGAAGGGTGTTTTAAGGTCAAACTCAATGTGACTGTCTTGTTTGCCAGGCAGTTGTTTTAACAATCTACAGTCTAAAACACTGTGTGAATGTGTTATTTGTTCAACAAGTATTTATTAAAATACCTGGATGTCAAAACAAGCCTCACAGGGTCTCGTGCTTTTGAGATGGGAAGATATACTGAGATTATACCCCTTCCCTTGCTCTACTTCTCAGGAGATGTATTTAACCCCTGAACATGTTATCTCACCTCTCCTAAAGCCTCATATCTCTTCTGGTTGTAGACATGATCATCCTTTTTAACATGAAAGATAAACTTTTCGTCAGTCTCCATGTGTCGGAGTTCACCATCTGCAGATTAGGAAGTATTATCATGAAAAATTACTGGAGATTCAATTCCGACTGTAGTGTAAAAATTTACCTTAAACTCTGCCTACAGGCAACACAGAAAAAAATTAACTTGTATATGTAATTTCTTGTGTAAACTACAAATATACTCTAAATGCTACTATGACACTCTGATAAACTCTAAATTTCAGTCTCTGTTACATTCAAGTTGTTATTTGACTCTCATATTACACTTAACTATGCTTGGCTAATTTGCAAAGGTAAGTCATGGTATACTGAGAGAACAATCTAAAATTATTGACTTTTGGCCACTGAGGGCGCACTAAAAAGTTATTTCAGTAGGTGAAATGCATGTATTATACCAGAACAAACAGGACCAAAGTGAAGGTGTTTCCTTCCTAATTTCTTAGGACCTGATCCACTGACCTTCATTAAATTTATATTTGAATTCCTCCAAGGTGTCAGGAAATGTATGCTTGCTCCTTTCCTCATCTCTCCTTTGTTCCATATATTCCAAATGCTTTCTGTATTTTTCCTCGAGACTTTCCTCCTCTTTCTTGGCTTGTTGCTCCTCCACTTTGCCTTCTGCTTTATTCTTTTCAAGCTCTTTTGCATTTTCTTTGCTCTCCGGCTTCTTGTCACTATCATCTCCTTCCTTCTTCATTTCTTCTTGCTTTTCATCACCATCATCACTTGTGTCTTTTATTTCATTGCTTGGTTTTTCTGCCTTTTGGTCTGTTTCACTCTCCTGGTCCGTGGCTTCTGTGGCGCTTTTATCTGAAAGTTAAAGACACTGCAATGAACTGCATTGACTAAATCATTTGTAATATAAACACACAGAATAATTGCCAAGGGAGTGATGTGACTCATATTTTTTCCTACTCTTGGGTCTGTTATTATAACTCCTGTGTTTTGCCAAGGAGCACCATGCCTAAAATTATACTATTGTTCCAAAGTCATTTCATCTTGGCTCCTCTAGCATAGCAATAAATTAATGTGAGGGGATAACAGAAATGTGATCAAGGTTCCCGATTCATTTACATATGTTCCTAAACTTTGGCAAACTACTGAACATGCAGACGCAGCCACACTTGCTTACTTTTGACTGCAGGACTGACCTCAGCATTGCCAAATACATTTGCATTGCAAACTTCTGTGATGATCTGAAGGGTTCTGTCGCAAAGAAAACAACACAGTTGATTTTTTTTACCTTTACATTGTTTGATTGACTGCTCTTTCTTTCCTCACCTTCTCTACTGTCTTGACTTGACTCATCCACATCCATGGATTTTCCTGCATCTTCCTGCACCACTTCCTTTTCATCCACAGCTGCAGCTTCTGCTTTCTGAGATGTACTAGACTCCTCTTCAGCTCCACCAACTATTGCACTTCCCTGTGACATGGGCTGCTCTTCCGGATCTGTTTCTCCATGTGCATCTACGGGAATCAATAAGGGAATGCTTCAGAGGATTCCGTGTGTGAACTACATGTACATGCGCAATGAAAAGTTTACAACAGCAATACTGATGAATAATAAATCTTATATATTGACATGACACTTGGTTTCAGAAACTAGGTCGCTTTATCAGTGAACTACAGTGCACACAGAAGTGTGTCAAGCAGTGAAACAACATCACACTAGTTTCAGGAGCAGACCTAGGGCTGTGACATGATAATAATGTGCCTGAAACCTTGGTTTGGCAAGCACTATGATACATGCACTTTCATTTGCTCTCGTTTGTTTTCATAAAATAGCATGGTGGGTAAGTGTAAAGGTAAAACTGATTTCTGTTAGCGAAAAAAGCCAATCATCTGTCTGACATTTGAAATATTGAATATTTTCTCATTGAGTGTCTGTGCAGTATAAACATTGTTTGTCAACATGCAAGACCTGAGACTATTAATATTCATGACTGGGCATTTGATAATCCTTTGAAAATTCTTTTGGAAATCACTGATCTTTGCTTATTGTTAAAATGGCCACTGTGACTGAACCATTTCTTCTTGATCAATTTTCACTGCAAAACAAAGTACAAAACCAACACCCAATATTCTCAACCACAGCACTTGTACTTATTTTCATTTGACTTTGTATTCTTACACTTCTTAATCGGCATTTCAGATTTACCTTTCTCTTTCTCATCATCAGCTCTGCTCTCTGGACTCTGTGGAACAACTTCCATGGATTCTCTTTCGTCTCCCTTTGCCATCTCCTCATTATTTCCAGCTATTGTTTCTGTCTTCTCCTCATCTTTACTACCTTCAGCCGTGGCTTTTTCAGGGGTTGTAGGAATCTCTTCTTTGGACAATGATTGTTCATCTCCTTTTGTTTCCTCTTCTGCATGAATAGCATTTACGAAAATGAAATATTTACAGGTAAAACAAAATCAGAAGATGACGTTTTGGTAGAATTTACCTTGGGGTAAATATTTGGACTGTCAAATTTTTAGAATACTCTGCCAGTATGCTGCTTGGTGGATTTATTTTGAAGATCATGTAAAATATGAAGTTTTCACTGTCTTGTTTATCATGAAAATAAAACATTTAACTTTTCCCCATTAGAGTAACATAGGGAATTTATTTCTCTATTCTCAGTATTCTTAAGTAAAGTAAAGTTTCGCTGGGGAAAGTTTAGCAAAAGTCTGAATCTTTCAGTTTTGAGGGGCATTGTACTACTATCCTACAAGCTTTCAATTTTGGGTATAGTATTATCAGTAACCTTAATTGACAATCAGACTCATCGGATATCTTCTGTGATTTCATAATTACGATTTTCCTGGTACAGATATACACTGTATATTGTACAAGACATAAACATCCACAAACCTATTGCAAATACGCCATTTTGGTGACCTCTACATGACATTACAAACTGGGGAAGCATTCAAAATTTGCCAGGTCATAGCTGCATTGCCTAGAATATCACTTTTACTTCAACATAAAGTGGCAATTCAGTACATGTCAATTTCATCAAATTAGGCTCACTCTAACACCATGTTTAATCAAACATTCACAGCAATGGAAATACCAAGATGCCTTCAAAGGAACTGAACTCAGGGGATACAAAAATAATCATTATTACATGCCATTGACAGGCTAAATGTATAGAGCAGGTCTGTCTGCTACATGTAGGATATTCAATTTAGCCCTTTGAGTGCCGTAATGTTTCCCTCCTTAATTTCTATGAAACATTTCACCAAATTTTATGTATTTTTCTGCATTTTTTTTGATAATTTTGGATCAAATGGGCAAATCTTTTAATTGGTTACAATTTTTGAGGAAATGTTGGGAAAAATCTAAAAAAAAATGTCTTGATCTTCGAAAAGTTGCTGGCATTATATTCTATAAGGGCGACAAAGATTGCCTTAACTACATGTAAAAGGGTTAATTATACTGAATTTCAGGGACATATTTTATGTTGTACTTTTTTCTTCTAATGCATGCATTTCTACCCAGTTCTGACCTGCTTTGCTTTCCGGGCTTGATAGATCCACTTCCATGGATTCTAATGCATCATCCTTGGTCACTTCTCCCGGCTTCCCCTCTCCCTGGTCATCATCTGTTCCCCCACTTTCTTGTGACATGGGCTGTGTTTCCGGTGACATGGGCTGCTCTCCTTCAAGTGCTTGAGTTTCTGCATCCCCTGTAGGGCTTTCTTGATCTGCCATGTTTGTGTAATGATTTTTGAGTATGACAGAAACCTATGGAGGCGAAAATGTGTAAAAGTATATGTTTCTTACCAGATGGAGTAGATCAGTCAGCATATTTGTTTCATTCTTCATCTTTTCATTTAGTGCTTAAAATAGCACCAATAAAACAAGAAACATGACCTTTCATCCACAGGACAAAGTCACTCTTTTTTTTTGCCTTTTTGTGTATCAACGTCACTCAAAGTACAAAGTGATGATGGTACCGAAGTCCCTCTACATTGTGATAGTACATAAACTCAAAAAGGGTCAAACATTACCCCTTTGCTGAATGCGAAACAGATTATCTATATTTTGACCTCAAGACAAAATGGATTTTCCCTATTTGGACTTCCTTTCCTATAACAACTAAAGATTGCCACATCACATTGAAACCTGCTAGCCTTACCTACATGAAAGGCACTGCCAATTAACATTTCATTATATAAGATTGTGTGAGGTCCAAACTGCAGGTAACAGTGTATGTTCAGCCATTCATGGTGACAGTTGAGCACCGTGAGAACTTGATTTTTTGGTAGCTGAGACCCTTAATGTTTCATTGATATTCAATCAGGTCTGGCTAAAAGCGGAGTTTAGTTTGTGCGCAGATTGCAGATGACCAGTATTTCAGCATATTTTAAGACGTCGCAAACTTCTTTTTATATCAAACAAAATTTATGAAAAAAAAACTCAAAAGAAAGAGCGACTTTGTCCCTTTAAAGTTTGTATATTTTATTTATCGGCTTGCTACAAATTTATTATTTGCATTGTTTCATGCATTAGGGCATGTAGAGTACAATTTTGTGCCAAAATCGTCATGATTTCGTTATTTTTGAATTCTTTCCTGTATTCGAATTTCCATATAATGCCGCCAACAACTTTGCCTATAATTGCATTATTCTTGATTGAATTTGCTAACCAATGACGAGGGCGTCACATGCATCAGGCAAGTATCTGGTGGTTGGGTATGTTTTCTAAGCCCAATAAATCATCCTGTTACTGCGATTTTATCGGGGAGAGGTCATATTAATTGGGTTTATAAACGCAGCAAACAACGAGTCCCGTGATATTAAAATTCCTTGGGCCTGTGAGCGGAGCTCTGGGGCTACCGATACAGTGTACAACTTCGTCTTGAACTTCACGCACGTTGCGAGTCCAACCCGGGTCAATGGCGCTTACAGAACGTACAGAACAGGCAGTCTCAATCTATGGGCTATGCGAAAGTGCCAGAATTAGATTAAAGTAGCAGTTAGTCCCAGTGGCGATTAAAAAGGTACCAGTGCTTTTACACTTACATCGTGAGTTACAAACGGCTCGCAGTGGTGCCAAGCCCCTACATACACGGTACGACGCGACGCTATAGTACCGTTGCGTTGTGATGGTAGTTTTGTCGTCAACTCTCAAAGAATCGAACCCCTCCAGCTACACAAATGATGAACCCCAATATTTCACGGCTTGTCTCTTACTCACCTGGTGAATGACTATGCCAGCGAGCAGGAACCCTACAAATGTCCTAAACATATGTGTGACCGAACGCGGAAGTAATTATGGGGATTCCCCTGCAAGCTGCTGACCTTACTTGGGCAAGTGCGCCTGCTCAGTTGCAATTTCTATGGAAGCATTATGGGAAACGGGCAGGTCAACCATGAAACCATGATCGATAAAGTTGGTGGTAAGCTAGGTCACGTCAGGTTGAGTTCATGGTGACCTTAATAAAATTGGAAGACATTTTTATATTGCGGCATGTGTACAATTATCACAAATTTCAAATTCCCTATTGACTGGAGCCGGTCATTGAGCTTCGCCCGTTGGAAGTCAGTAGGCCTATAAATAAAAAAAAATAAAAAATTCTATCATGACGCCTCTTTTGATAAATTGAAACTTCACAATTGGAAGTGGTGACCATTAAATGGGGCACGAGTCTCAGGCTAGACCTATGAACAAAAAGAAAAAAGGAACTTCGAAAAAATTACTACCAGTCCATGGGCCAGTACTGGACTTCCCCTCCCTCCGGACGTGCGGACCCTCCTCTGAGATGTAAGCTTAGGCCTACTCCCATAGTAAGGTGCCGCAGCTGTATGGCAGGTGTGCCGCCCGAATGGGTAACGTTTTCACGAAAAAAGAAAACCCAACGCATGGGTCACTATTTAGTGAAAAACTCTTAAATATGTGTCTATCAAAAGGAAATGTCTCCATACTTCAGGAAAACCTTCACAAGGAGTAGAATACTGAGAACAACGGTACCCCCCCCCCCGTAAAAATGAAAATCCCTAAAATGGACCATCTTGTTAGAATATTCATAGGAACATATTATCAACTGGAATGACACACTCCCGTAGGAAACAGCAGGAGTACCAGGGCGGAACCCGTTCCTTTGAGAATTGTCAGAAAGCTTTACATGATGTACTGAAGGAATCTGAGTGCCTGCAATTATATCAAAGGTGGAACTCGCGATGAGGAACTGTTGTCATGGTAGCCGTTATGATGTTATTTTAGGTGGTGCTTATAGAAAGAAAACCATGGGATTTCTCCGCCATAAGCCTCTTTGTACAGAAAATCTGGAAAATAATGGTAGGGAATGGTCCCTTGGGACATATTTTCAACGCCAAACTGTATGCAACATTATCTTATCTAACTGCTTGTGCGTACTCATTTTGAAGGATGTAGGCCTAACAAGCCATTAAATGGAGTTTTCGCCTTTACAGGGCCTATTCAGTCTTTTCAAAGCGTTAACATGGCGAGAACGCCCATTTCAAGTTCGAATATTGGTAAATTTTAGAAAATTAATTTAGACTAAACTTCATTTCTCTAATGCTTGCAAGGTGATCCCTAATCATTACATGCACGTTAAAGGAGCAGTTTTTGTTTTTCTCTTGACTAGCCGCCATGGTCCCTTTCTTTCTATATCCGCTTGAAAAATATATATGACATTGCGCCTCGCGCAGAAACCTGTAGAGTCACTTGAACGGATTGTACGGTAAACGTTATGACCAGTAAACTCATCGATGGATGATGCAAGTACAGAAAGATAAGAGGAATTCACGCCCTGGGATCGTGGCATTCGATTGATATGTAGCCAAATAACAATTTCATGACTATTTTTCTAGATCACACGTGGTTTCGATCGCCCTGGGCTGCAGCTGTAATTTTTGAAAAAAGACAGGAGTTGTTCTATGTAAACGGGCCGCGCTCATATATCGCAAAGCCACTCTCTTGTTCACCTTAGTCTAAGTCGCTCAAGCTATAACCTGAAACAACAACTCAGTCATACGTACAGTCAATATCAATGATAGAATTCCTGTGATACCATGATCGCCGTAACGGAACGGCATTTTGAATGTAAAAAAAACCTTACAAAAGTCTTTAAGGGAAGGGGAGAGGTATTTTTACGTGTTTTATTTTATTCAGCAAATACGCCGGAAGACATGCATCTGATTGAAAGTCTGCTTTTGCAACACTGTCATGGAGATAACTCATTCCTCCACGTTTTTGTCAATGTCTTACGTACATAAAAGTTCACACACCTATAGCGGTCACGGGCTTTGGAGAATCAAGTTCTGTATCGCTGATTTCAACACCAGAATCAAGAAGGTAATCGCACTTTCACTCGATAAACGCCTAATTACCGTGGCACCCACAGATATAATACTAATTTTGTTTTACGGCTCGTTTTAGTACGTAACTTCATTTATTTATTGTACTTTACGAGCATGTTTTGAAATATAACTTAATAGACAATGCCGTCAGGCTAATTGTGATGTGGAAAAAGTAGCCCCTTTGATCACTATGGGAATAGTATTAGTTTTATGATTGTGTGAACTCTTTTATCTTTACTTCGCATCTATTGTATTTATTGGAGCCACGTATTGTCTAAAAGCCCACGCCTCGACAAGATCACTCTTATCTCTCTATCTTTGTTCCCTCGTATTAAGGTACCATGTGATATGGGAGAAGCTTATCTTGGGCTATGACAGTGTAGGCTTGTCCACCTAGAAACAAATACTATGCAGTTGCAACGAACTCTACATGTCTTTTGCATGCAATGCATGAATGAAGATCAGTTCTTCTGAGCAAGGCAAAAGAGCAATCCAAAACGCAGAAGGAGGGGTAACCCTCCACCATCCATCTAAGTTACAACATGTGGTGGAGAATCCGAGTACAAAGCACACAAGCACGAAGACGAAGAACCGGCACGCAAACAAAAAATGATGGAAAGGAGTGGGCATGAAAAATATTCACGGACAATATACATACACACACACACACACACACACACACACACACACACACACACACACACACACACACACACACACATATATATATATATATATATATATATATATATATATATATATATATATATATATATATATATATATATATATAAAATGACTACGTTATGAACTGAGGCAATCGTCCGGGGGCAGAAACTTATGGTGATAGATAGATAGATAGATAGATAGATAGATAGATAGATAGATAGATAGATAGATAGATAGATAGATAGATAGATAGATAGATAGATAGATAGATAGATAGATAGATAGATAGATAGACAGACAGTGCAGATCGCCTATCTTAAAAATACGTAATCCTTAAATCAAGTTTGTATTTTGCAAGATTTAGAGGATGTTATTCCTTTTTGATCAGAAACGTTTTATTTAGAAACTAAAAGTTTATCTTACTGCATTTTTTCACACTATTTTCTTACAGTTTGGTTTGAAACTGAAGCTTTTTTGTATTCTGGGAGATATATTGGTACAGTAAAATAATACCGCGGTGTCTTAAAGGTGAAACAGTACAGTTTTCAATCAAATAATTATTGGTATTTCAACTAAAGCTATGTCATTGTATGTATTCTGTGAGGGATATGTATGTGCTTCTTTTTACACAAAGAATTGTACGAGTAAATTTTAGTGGCAGGAAAAAAAAACATTTTTGTGCTCACTCTAGATATGGCTGCGAAGTTAATTTAAGCTTTATATGAACTCTGGACACTTACCCGTGCCCAGTGAAAATAATACATAACGGATAAACTGACCCTTTGATATTCATCCAACGATACGGTGTAGTCAGTTGCTTTCGGATGTGTAGTAACTACCTGTTAATTCTTATAGATGGTGACGAAGGGACTGTTGTTAGAATTTGAGTTTGCGCAGTGTTTCTAATTCGACGGGCCATTACATGGTGGGACTTGTCATCACATTCACAGCGACGGGCAGTAACAACAAAGAGTTTAATAATATTTTGTAAAAAGAATAGGTACATAAAACGTCAACCCTTTTTATTGCCATTCGGTAAGGTTTTTCGGAATTCCGTTAATTATCTATGCTAACTTGAATCATCATCGCAAACGAGTATTAACATCAACAGTATACGAACGGCGGTCGGGTCATGAATATAGGCCTACAACCTATGACTATGGAGGTACAAAAATGCTTTGACCGACTCCGGAAGGGGTACATATATTATGACAAGAAATAGCTTCAAGACATGCAACGTTAACGTGTAAGTATAATTTTCCATTTGAAAAACAAGGAACTTCAGGAAAGACGTACTTGACACGGAAGTCATACGACAAAGACTGAACGGAAACTAAGCTTATCTACATAAATTACGTGTCAAGTACGTCTTTCCTGAAGTTCCTTGTTTTATCCATCTGACTGGAATAAAATCACATGATTTGCAAGGGGATAGATATAGCGTCTCCGGGAAATTATTTAATTACTATCAGTTTTTTACCACTTGCTTGACATATTTGACAAATCAGACTGGCCCTAAAAAGTAATCGGCCATTAGCACTTAGGGAGCCTTCAGTAATTACAGGGGGATTGGGGGAGGGTCACTTTTTATAAATCTATTTTATGGGGGTCACTTTTGACAGAAGCTGATTTTACAACCAAACCTTTGAATGTCCATTTGATATTTCTTGAATAGGAAATTGCCGACAAAATATATTAATCCTTTGAAATACATACACTTTATCGACAAGAATAATCAATCCATGGCATTTTTAGGCCAACCATATTTCTATGTGGAAATCACAGAAAGACATATAAAAGTAGGTCCACATTGCACAGATTTCGGGCCAAAGGATCTAAAAATCCTTTTGAATTTGTGAACAAACTCGAAAATTAAATTTACGTGAAATGCGCAATACGTGGCATTTTCAGGCCAACCGAATTTTAATGTCGAAATCGAAGAAGCGATTCTGAAATATCGTCATATTTCTTTCCGTGATTGTCGTTTTAGAGTTGGCAATTCCAATATCAGATTTTACATGTAACGCCATGCATCCAGCTTATATTTGATGATGATATCGATATTAGAGAACTAAACATGTATTGGCTCGAAATCCAGCATGTATGCATTGTTCACATGAAATAAGTGAGAAGATGCAAAGACCAGCGTTTTCCAAAATTGGAATAAATCGAATATCGAAATTTTGTATAGAACAGGAAGTTTCATTTGCCAATTTTCATTTTTAATGTTGACCTTGACCTGGCGTCACAAATCGATCGGATATGACAAACATAATAAACTTTACATTAAATAAACGTTTCAGAATCGTTCCTTATTCAGAATAAAATAATTAACTGATGAGGGTTGATTTACACGTAATTGATTTGCAGTTCTCTACAGCTCGATGTCTTTTCTTACTTTCTTTATTCAATTTTCCCGAGATAAAGAAGTGCCTTTATGTAATATATGCGTTTATGTAAATATCATCGACTGACAACTGTTATATATCCATAGTTGTCCTTGTGCCAGACTTTCAGATTGTGTTTAAAGTTTTTGACGACACTTTAATCGCTTCTATCCTCTGTTATGCTTCAGAAACCTGTGCACTCCAAATAACAAATATGAAAGCTCTGCATATACAAATTTATTTTGAGAGTAAGTAAACGCACCCGTTTGAAGCCATAAGAGCAGACCGAGTTAGACAAACCGAGTTAGACAGATTGCCATTAAAAATTAATCTCGTTTTGTCTGTTGTACGATATTGACGTAGACTTATAGTCTACCTAAACTCAGACCCTGAAGGAAAATATTAATATTCACTTATCCAGGGCTAGTTTTGTTCACCATATTAGGCAGCTACAGTCATTTACATACTTTGAACTCACAGAGGTGAAATCATAATTGTACAGCAGGATAAAACAGAAGTTACAAGTGACACTTGAATAGTTGGAAGTAAGAGTTTATTTGATGATTAAAGACAATTACGTACTGATAGAATACATGGGATTCGAATTAAAAGTAGGAGAAATCAGATACTTCATTTGACAAATCAAATTAGTCTTTCTGTTAAAGATATCAACTTTATCTATAGAAATATACATGTACATAAAGCCAAAGTTTCGCCATATTACGAAGTCTTGTCAGCAGCGGCCATCTTGGATGATTAATGAATATTAATGAGTTGGTAAGAGAGCTTCTTGTGTGTGAAATGTTTGCGTTTTGTTTGTGGTTGCGAAAGTCGCGAAAATATCCCACACGCAAAAATATCAAATATTCAAATATTCAAATCCCACATTCATGTTGAAAACTATTTAAGAGATATATCAAACTTTACTTTACATAGATGTATATCAAAGTTTAGACCGAGTGATCACAGTCATGGGAATAAAGTTGGTCAGAAAAGTAAACATAGGTTACCTTTGAATGAAATAATTCATTTAAGGTGTGACAGTAATGAAATAGATGATGAATTGTAAATGTTATTTTTTGAAGGAGATACATTTCTTTAAGAACAGTACTTTTTCAAAGAAATGACAATAACCATCTATCAATTTCTTCAAGTATCTCGGTTGCAATTACGTAACCATAACTAATTGTAATACCCAAGGAAAAAATATTCCAGATCGACAAAAGTGACGTCAAAGGGTATTTTCTGAAAAGCTTTTTCCCTAGGGAAATAGTTTTGACCAAATTTGGAAAAATGCCCGGTCACGTGGCCGTAGTGTCGTCTGCAGCTTTGCAACAATGGCGGGTGACTAGAACGTGATGTGTGTCCGGGATAGGTGACGACACATTCTCTACAACAGATTTTCCAACATTTTCCAACATTCCAACAGCGTAGGAACTTGAACAGCTAATCAACGGAAAAGATTGCAACTAAGGATGTCACTAGGTATGCTTTGAATATTTATTTGAAAGATAGTGGTACCACGTACAACTGAAGCCGTTGTGGAAACATCGCCCATTAAACTTGTCACAGTGGATTGTTGCGGTGCAAAATATCAAAACACATTAAAAACTATATAACAATACAACATGAGCATGTGGTGTATGATAAAACACCTATAGTGCAGCCTAGCCTTTATTCGGGCTATAGCGCCCGTCTATTACCCCTCGTGGCTGTGTGTTACCAGAAACACATCCCTATACACCTCAGCCTACGGCCTCGGGGAATAGCGATGTGTTCTGGTAACAAACAGCCCCTCGTGGTAATAGACGGGCGCTATAGCCCTCATGACCAGGCAATAGGTGTTTACTACTTTTTCATAGCAAGTGTAACTCCATCTCCAAGGAACAGCATACTAATTTCAACTCGGTCATCTGATTTCACTTTATCATTGATAGCTCTGATGGCCATAGTTTTTTCATCCATGGCTTTCGGGTCAACCACACGACCAAACCATAAAACCTGAAAATAGAAAATGTGATCGATAAATTCTTTCTTATTATTGGATGATTTAGGATGATATTTTGTGTGATACAGTAGAAACAAATTCCCCTTCGAGTCGTATTTGCGGGTGGTTTTGATCAGAATAACCTTAACAAATGCCCTGTAAAAAGATTGAATGGTTTCGCATAGTTTTGTCCGACAAAGTGCCCTGACGTCTGTGAACTCCCCTGTACAAAATTGTGTACAACAATTCAATTAGCAGTAATACTTATACCCGGTAATCACTTCCCAGTAAGTGGGGATAAGAGTACACTGTGCAGCTTGTGAACCGATACACGACGGCCGCTGTCTATGCACTAGACTTGGTTCAAGTAAGTGAATTAAAAATGATAAAACATTTTAATAGTTTCTTTTGTGTCTCTCCTATTTCATACAAACCTATTTGGAATTTGGCAGCCCAGGCCAGGTTTTCCTAGCGATTGAACGCGTCTGAGCTTTGACTTTGGGCAGTAGTGAGTTAGTTTATGTCGGATTCCAGGAGAAACTTAGACTGGCCCCAGTCGCCTGCAAGCTTTTCCCGGCAGCTGATTCACTGGCTGTGGGCCAAGGCGTTCACCACTCGATCTACGCAACAGCCTGCCATTAGTGCGATGGTCTGCTGATGTTTAGTCCTTCGATTTATGTTTTCATAATTATATGCCAACAGACTTGGAGCAAGTCTAGGAGAAATTCCCCTGTATAGCGTGCACCCCACTCATCTCGTTCACCCCACTCACGGGTTTCACATGAAAACAGAACACAAATCATCGCGTTCATCCCACTCAAACATTCACAAATCACAGATTTGAACCTTGTCTATGTATGCACCTATACTTTTCTAACGCATACCACACAGCTATCTCTTAACAATGGACTGTAGGATATTAAAGAGTGGTTTCGCGTCCGCAAAGGGCCCCCCCCCCCCATATTTCCTTGTGACAGAATGTCCACTGCTACTTTAAGCATAGCAAACGAATTGAAAACGGGCGGGGAAAGACACAAGAAACACAGAGAAGAAATGTTCGGATACTTACATTATCAATAGCTACAATTCCACCGTGTCTGACAAGAGCTAGACTTTTCTCATAATACTCCATTACGCTTGTTTTGTCAGCATCAATGAATACAAAGTCAAAGGTACCAGCTTCTCCTGCCGCCGACAGATCATCTGAAAATATCAGTTTTGTTAATCAGACAGCAAAATGTATTTGCGTTATTGCTGGCCATCTTGCTGTTCGGACATTTGCAAATTACTCGTGTTACAAAACAATGTTGTATTGAACGTACTAGTCTGTAAGAGTCTTCGGAAAACAGGAAAATTTGATGTTTGCGGCTTAGAGGCTGCGAAATAACGGACTAGTAACTGAAAATGCCTTAAAAAGCTTGTACAAACCTAATGTCTTAGATGCTGGCTGTAGCCGCAAGTCTATCTTGTGGTCAACACCGGCGTCTTTCCAGTACTGTCGTGCAACGTCGGTAAATTCCTTACTGACGTCACAGGCGACGACTTTGCCATCATCTGGCAAGGCAAGGGCACTACTGAGTGCATTGTATCCTGTATAAGTTCCTGCAAATATAATGAGAATGAATACATCATCAGACCTGAACAAAAACTTGATTTAGCTCTTACCATCTGTTCCGAATAACGCGAATGCCATAACTTCGAGGTAATAAGTGCTCCTTTATACAAGAATTGTTACCTTATTCAACAGATGAAAAGAAGATTAAAGTGGAAGTTAGGTCTACAACAACAGCAGCAGGTTGATGTATCTGTTGAAGGTGCCACTTTTATACGAAGTCAGTTAACATGCGATTACAATATATAATATATATCACGACTCTATCAACTGTCATTACTCACACGCACAGCTGAGTGGTTCTTACCTATTTCTATCGTCTTCTTAGCTTTCAACAGTTTAAGTAGTAGACGGAAGAACTGGGCGACTTCAGGAGCACAAAGCATTATCGGATTGTTCACATTGTTTATGGTGTACTGTAATTGTAAAACAAAGAATTCTGGATTAATTAGTCATCAAAACAATACTATAATCGTTAAAGTCTTGTACAAAGTCGTTTAAACGATCAAATTAATTTACCTAATAAGACGCGCTGCAGGTTTATGCTGGTACACTCGGTACCATAGAAACTGTATATTTCTTTTGATGCACTTTGATCCTTCGGTTAATTAATAGTTGTCTAGAACCTCTCCGCAGCGTTGGTATCGTACCCTAAGCGTAATTTTTTGGGAAGATACAAAAGTACGGAGAGGTTCTGGACATGGCAATCTGGTGGCCGTGTATGTAGTCAACCCAAGTCACCGTATGATTTGGACACACGAACAATAACATCATCATGTTGGTAAGTTTCAAGCGCTGAAGCAAATTGTCGTGTTGATTCTACTCACATCTTTAAGTTCAGATAACACTTTAGGTTCTCGCAAAGAGTGGTCAACAAAGTAATTCATGATCGGACTGCGTTCTCCCTTGTAACTGCTCTTCGCGATGTTTAGACTAATCCCTCCTCCTCTCATGCGGTAACCTGAAACAACACATCAGCAAACAGGTCATTTTGCATAGACATTCCTGACAAGCGATGTAAACATATAGTCCTTAAAATGAAAAGTCATGTTTACTTAAAGTGGCCATTGCTTGTGGTCGCCTCGGGGAAGATGAATCATTTAAACTCACAGCGGTAGTTAACTGCATAAAACATCTTGTGATTTTATTCTTTTTCTGTACTTTATGCTTCGAGTATTGCCACTACAGTGAGTAAACCAAACCAAAACAAAGCAGTAGAGTTTGTAATCGCGGTTAGTGTGATGTGTCCAGTATTTGTAAAAAAAGTTTATAACATATTGTAACCTACTGGCTCCATCTCAGTAAAGTAGAGAGATTGATAGCTCTGAGGTTGAACTGTTAGGTGACCTCGTACTGGGACCGGGTCCCACTCATAGCCTCGAACCAGACCCATTTGAACTACAATAAACAAGTATTATTGTTTACTGATCACTAACTGCCTTTTTCGTCTTGTTCAAAAAACTTGGTGATCATTTGCTGAAAATTTAAAAAATATAAGCAAATTTTACAAAACTTTCATTAGAGCACCAATACTTAGCCTAGACTCAATTCGTTGCGTTCGGCCTGCTTCCGTAGCCAAAAGCAACGGATGAGGTCTAGGCTAATAAGTACTATATGTAACAAGATAATAATGTATATCCGTAACAACTTATATGGCATCTCAACTTAGACATTTATGGGGTTTCCTGAAAGTATTTACACAAAATAGACGACGTTGTTTGTTAAAAAACAAGATTTTATTATTCTTTAACATTCCTATTGATAATTTATCAATACTCATAATTAATTTTTCTTCATAACTGGAAAAACCAACACAAATAAATGCCTAATTAGCCTGTGGCTTAAGTTGAAGCACCACTTCGGTGACACAAGCGTTAAGACCACATACACGGTATTTTTTAGTCCCCACGGACACCGTCGGGGGGACTTACAGCTTTGATCATGTCCGTGCGTCCGTCCGTCCGTCCGTGCGTCCGTCCGTCTGTTCACGCAGATATCTCAAAGATGCCTGGAGCGATTTCATTCAAACTCGGTACAAGGATTACTCCTTATGTCATACATTTGCACGGCGATTTTTATTATATATTATGGCCGTGTGACGGACATTTTATTAAGAAACGCGGGGACTATGTCATTGACAATTACTTTTGAAAAAAAGCTCTATTTCTAAACTGACCGCACTAAATTTGATGAAACTTTGTACAGATGTTCATCACACAGAGCTCTGATAGCACACAGTCAGTATTGCATCAATTAATTGCTAATTTTGCATATTTGATGAATTTTTGTAATTAGGGTGATAAGTTTAGAAATATCAGCAAATTTGATGAAATTTGGTTCAGATCTTTAGCACACAGTCTCATATTAGTGTACAAAGATACTTAGCAGTGTTATTTGAATGAATTGCTAATTTGCATATTTAATGAACTATCCTAATTAGTGGGCTCTCTCCAGACCCACTGCATCAAATTTGATGAAACATGGTACACAGATGTTGATCTCTCAGTACTGTAATACTGAATGAAGACATTAAGTAGTATCATGTCAGTCAATTGCTTATTTGCATATTTGATGAACTTTCATAATTAGTGTGATATATCTAAAAATGCTGCATCAAATTTGATGAAATGTGGCACAGCTATCGATCTTTTGGTGGTGTAATGATGTGCATAGATATGTAGTAGTATCATGTTAATTAACTGCCAATTTGCATATTTAATAAATTCTCGTAATTAGGCTAATTTGTCAAGAAATGGTTCATCAAATTTCATGAAACTTAGTACAGATGTTCAGCCTACCTGGCTTTAACATTTGAATGAAGACATTTATCAATGTCATTCAAATTAATTGTTCATTTACATATTTAATGAACTTTCCTAATTAGGGGGCTATGTCCTTAAATACTGCATCAAATTTGATGAAACTTGGTACAGATGTTAATCTTTCGGTACTTTAATACTGTTCAAAGACATTAAGAAGTATCATGTCAATTGATTGCTAATTTGCACATTTGATGAACTTTTATAATCAGTGTGATATGTCTAGAAATGTATTAAATTTGATGAAACATGGTACAGATGTTGATTTTTCAGTAGTGTTATGGCATGCAAAGATAAGTGTTAGTATCATGTCAGTAATCTGCTGATTTGCATATTTAATAAATTTTCGTAATTTGGCTGATATGACGAGAACCGATTCATCAAATTTCATGAAATTTGGTACAGATGTTGATCACACATTGCTTTAACATTGAATAAAGACACTTAGCATTGTCGTGTTAAGTAATTTTTAATTTACATATTTGATAAATTTTCCTACTTAGGGTGAATTGCCCAGAAACATATCATCAAAGTTGATTAAACTTTGTTCAGATGATGATCTAACAGTGCTGTAATACAATTCATCGATAATTAATGGTATCGCTTATAAAATGTGGTACATGTGATAATCTGTCAGTGTTATAATAGAATGCAAAAATGTTTTGCAACATCCTGTCAAATAGTTACTAATTGACTTATTTAATGACTTAAAGAGCTACTCAATGTTCAATCCAAGATAGATGATACTGTGTTTGAAAATAATATTGTAAAAGACTTAGAAAATCATGACTTGGAATGTGAAATGTGTCAAGATGATATTCCTATTTCAGTAAATAAAGAGATAAGTCTGGAAGAAGTGAGAAATTGTGTCCAACAGTTGAAAAATAACAAGTCACCAGGTCCAGACGGCCTTGTTAATGAAATGTTCAAGTATAGTAATGAATTAATTATCAATTGTTTGTGTGATTTATTTAATCTAATTTTGTCCAATGGAAATTTCCCCGAAATCTGGTGTAAAGGGATAATATATCCTTTGCATAAACAGGTTCAATAATTTTAGATGCATTTCTTTATTGTCAACTATGAGTAAAATATTTACTAAAATTTTAAATGACAGACTTGTAAAGTGGGCAGGTGCATCAGATATTATTGTTGAAGCTCAAGCTGGTTTTCGCAAACAGTACAGTGCCATAGATAATATATTTTCTCTACAGTCTTTGGTTCAGAAATACTTATCTCAGCGAAAAGGTCGTTTGTATTGTGTTTTTATTGATTTTTCCAAGGCCTTTGATAGAGTTCACCACACATATCTATGGCATAGGCTTATTACTTATGGACTGCATGGTAGAGTTTTAAATGTCCTTCGTTCAATGTATAATAATTTAAAGTCATGTGTATTGTGTAATGGTGGTTTAACTGATTATTTTGACTGTACTGTAGGTACTAGACAGGGCTGCATGTTGAGCCCCTTTTTGTTTAGTTTATTTCTCAATGAACTTTCGTCATACATGGATATGCATGAAAACAGTGGTGTTTTTGTCAACAATGATTTTCCGAATATGGGTATTTTTATGTATGCTGACGATGTGGCTGATGTGGCCAATTTACCTATTCTGTTAAAAAGAAACTGAATCAGCTTGAAGTCTTTTGCAAACAGTGGTGTATGTTTGTTAATCTTAAGAAAACCAAAATTATTGTTTTCAGAAATGGGGGCATTTTAAAACGTTATGAGCGATGGTTTTTATGGCGGAGAAATAGTGAAAACTGTAAAGCATTATAATTATCTTGGAATGTCATTTCCATCCAGGTTATCCTGGACACCTGCAAAACATCAATTAGCGACAAAAGGGAAAAAGGCATTACATCAGATTGAAATAGTTATTAAGAAGTTGGGAGGGTTACCCATAAAAGAAGCGTTTAAGCTTTTTGACTCGTCAGTTGTACCCGTAATCTGTTACGGTGCTGAAGTCTGGGGATTTGATTATTGTTTGGATATTGAGAGAGTTCAGTTCAGTTTTTGTCGTTTTCTACTAGGTATAAATTCAAGTGTAAATTCTGAAGTCCTTCTAGGTGAATGTGGGAGGTTTCCTTTGTCATGTATATATATAAAGCGTTGTATTTCTTATTGGTTAAAACTTTTAGAAATGAACACCACCCGCTATCCGAGAGCTTGCTATGATATGTTAAAAAGATTAGATTCTGTTGGGAGGATTACCTGGGCATCAAAAGCAAAAGATTTATTATTTAAATACGGGTTTGGGATAGTTTGGATTGAACAGCCGGTTGGGAATAGGAAGGTCTTTTTAAGTTTATTTCAAATGAGACTACTAGACTGTTATAGACAAGAATGGACAGCCAGTTTACATGAATCACAGAGACTTCGCACATATAGACATTTTAAGTCTTTATTAGAACCAGAATTGTATTTATCTTCCATCAGAATTGCAACATTTATATTTGACCTGGCTAAACTCCGCTCATCGAGTCATACATTAGCTATTAAAGTTAGAAGGCATTCAAAACCCATTATTCCGGTTGAGCAAAGAGTATGTTGCTTTTGTTTAAGTAAAAATGTGTCAGTTGTAGAAGATGAATGTCACTTTGTACTGTTCTGTCCTTTATATGAGCATTGTAGAATGGATTTAATTCCGGAAAGATTTCGACTTTATCCTACTTATGATAAGTTTTTTGCTCTCTTGGCATCTGAAAATCAGTGTACTCTGTATAAGCTATCTATTTTTGTACACAAGGCATTCAAACTTCGAGAAGAGTTTCTTTTGCAGTTAAATAGTAAAAATAATATTGTAAATTCGGTTTTCTCTCTTTTCTTCATATCTCTGTATCATGTACGTTTTTTTGTTTGTGACGGGCTGAGGCCCAAGTATTTGAATAAAGATTACTTACTTACTATTTAATGACCTTTTGTAATCAGGGTGGCAGCCCACATTGGTGTTACGATGTCACCACAAGCAACTCATCTTTAATCACATACCCAATTATTAATGAACCGGACTCAATCGTCTCCAAGGACTTGTAATCAAAGTAGTCATTAACAAGTGGGGACTGTGTCGTCAACGATGACTTGTTTAATGAAGGGGTGGAGTGATCGTGCTGGCGCTAGTAATGACAACAATCAGATTCTATAAGACACGGAATTCGGAACTAGAAGTACGTATCACACAAGACGTTCCATCAATTTCGTACTAACAGGGTGCACGTTGGAAACCAGTATACGTACGCATATGCAAAGCGTCGGGGAACGTGAAGGTCACTATATAGAATGATCTATGTAGTCTCGAAGGGAGGAGGTGGAAGCGTCTCGATTTTACCCTGTAGTATAATGTAGTAATGTAGTATACAAGATATAATCAGCCATTTATCCTACCTATTAAACATCCTATGGCGGTACCGACAGACACAGCTCCCGCCAGTGCCAGCATTGCAGTCTTGCTGTCTGCTTTAAAAGACGTGAAGAGTACCATTGATGGCAAGGCAGCTTGTGCGTGCAGTCAAGTATCCTAGAGGGTGACCTAGTTTTTTCCACATCGGTATGTAAATAAGGTCAACGTATGTAAATATCTTAAACTCCAATCATGGGGGCCGCCTACATGTCCGTCCCCCGGGGTGGGGACGGAGAAGAGGTGTCTTGGTCTCAGCATCGACTTAAAAAATTGCCTCAGCACAGGTTTTTCTTGCCATTGTTTATTTTATTTTACATGTAATACGTTAGACTACGATATGTATCAAGTTGCCAATAATTTATACTGCCAACCTTTGGTGTCTTGGTCGTTCACTGGTATTGTAAGTGTCCTTTGTCAATCTTACGGGAAGTTTTGTCACTTTGTTGCGTCTATTATCTGATGTGTTTGATTGCCTAATGCGCCAAAGCAAGACGCGAGACCCAGTTAACATAATAGTCCGTGGGATGGAGGGGCCAACCGTCCACCCCCCTAAACCTACTACATGGGTATTTTTTGTTCTTTAGGATCAGCTGAACTAGAAAAAAAAGATGTTAACATTGGATATTTTGGGATGCACTACCTCTCTGGGCTGGTTTTTGATTTGCATGTACCCCCGAAAAATGGCGAAAAATTGGTAGGGGTATGGGGTACTCTATCCTCCCCTACATTAAGTAAACTAGCATGAAATAGCACAAACGTTACATTTTTGAAAAGCTCAGATACTACTGCTCTTTCTGAGAAACACCAACTTTAGCAAAATAAATTTGTGTATATAGAATATAGAACGTAAAACTTTGGGGTATGGGGTAGGTTTTGGTCCTATTTCATGAATACTATAAAAGATGTTGCATATTGCAATATATCATTTTAAAGAATAATAATTACCTTTCTAATGATACCCCACTAGCCACGTTAAATTAAAAAACCAGCTCTGTACACGACTTACAAGAAGACAGGTTTAACAAATACGTATGCGAGTTGGCAATACTGTGATTTTGCGGTACCATTCAAATATGACTGATATAGCTACAGAATCCCAATATTTTTTCTGTTAAAAAATCATTTCATGTTTCTAACATGTACCTGTCTCAAATAAACAAATTTAATACAAAGCATTGCCCTCTGTATTATGTCTAAGTAAAGAATTGGTAGATCAGTTTTGACAGTAATTTGCGACACAAAACTTTGGGGTATGGGGTAAGTTTTAATCCTATCTCATGAAACTATAAAAGATACTGCATATTGCTATATATCATTTAAAAGACGAATTAATCACCTTTTTAATATTACCCAACTGGCCACGTTATGTTTGAAAAGAAGATCAGCAGACGACTTACAAGAAGACGGGTATAACAAAAACGAATGCTCGCCGAGTGTGCAATACTGTGATTTTGCGGTACCCTTCAAAATATCGACTGTTACAGCCACAGGATCCCAATATTTTTTCTGTTAAAAGTTTATTTCAAGTTTTTAACATGCTCCTGTATCAAATAAAACAAATTTAATAAATAGCATTGCCCTTTGTATTATGTCTAGATAAATAATTGGTAGAATTTAGATTAGTTTTGACACTGTAATTTGCGACATCAAACTTTGGGGTATGGGGTAAATTTTAGTCCTATTTAATGTACACTATAGAAGATATTGCATATTGCAAAATAACATTTTTAAGAGGAATAAATAACCTTTCTAATGATACCCCATAAACCAGGTCAAGTTAAATAGTAATAATAATAATAATCTTTATTCCAAAGCCACCGGCCCTTAGTACAATAATAACCAATTACACAGAAAAACTAGTGAGGTCAGGGGTTCACCTTAAAAGAACAAAACGGTGAACTTTGAACTTAACATCATGCAATATCATACAAAAGTACCAACAAGAATTTAGACACATTCCTATTCATTCATAGAGGAAGCCCTCTTTTGAAAAGCATAAAACAGATATCGAGCACAGTTTCTGATGATGTCTGGCTTTGTGTTATTCATGAGTGCAATAAATTTATACTGTGACAAAGGTTGTTGCGTGTAAAAACTAGGAATGTACTGAGTTCTAAGGTCATTATACAGTGGACAAACAAAAAGAAAATGGAATTCGTCTTCAACAGCATCAAGACATACTGGACATTTTCTCTCATTGAACTGTAAACCAAGGTGTCTACCCTTCTCTACCATCAACGGGTGAGCGGAAACTCTAAATTTGAACAGTGTCAAGCGGAAAATGGATTTCATTTCAATCTTAAGATATTGTTCAGCAACTAAACTTGTTTTAAATACTTTATAATTACTCAATTTAGTATACGAATTTATTTCGTCACTCCAATTTTGGAAGTCAATATCTAAGCAACGTTGACGAAAGCTATTAACAAATAAAAGTTCATTTCCAACCCCTTGATTATACCATGCTTCAGCAAACCCGTATGAAAATAGAATTGCTTTCACATGCTTTACCCAACACTCCTTATTTGAATCAGCTAATTTACATTGGAGATGGTAGCAATGAAAAACATAACGATTTGTGTTCATCTTTAAAATTCTTAACCAGTATTTGATAACTCTAGTTAAACGGATAGCTCTCAAAGTTGAACGACCCATTTCTCCTCTTATCGAAGCATGAATATATAATGACTGTGATGAAAGCAAAAATTTACAAAACTTAATGTGAACATTTTCTATTGCTGGCGCTTCAATATAACCCCATATCTCACAACCGTAATGTAGAATTGGTAGAATTTTTGTATCAAATAACTTAAAACATAAATTTAAGGGTACATGACCTAATTTCTTTACATTTATCATCAGAGCATGGAGAGCTTTTGTTGCCTGATCGGCTAGCTGTTCCACAGCTCTTGACCAAATACCTCTTGATGAGAGCTTTAAACCAAGATATACATAGTATGGAACGGTTTCAACGACACAACTTCCATAAAACCATTTTTCGTAACTTCTAAGTATACCACCGTTCCTGAAAACTACAACTTTGGTCTTACTTAGATTAACCCTTAATTTATATTTATCACAATAAGACTTTAATTTTGAGAGTAGTCTCTGTAATCCAATAGCGTTATAAGATAGTAAAACAAGATCATCGGCAAATAATAAATAGAAAAGTTTGACAAGACCAATTGAACACCCAACGTCATCACCCAAAATATGATCTGCACGGAGTTCATTATGTAAATCATTGATGAAGAAAGAAAACAGAAAGGAGACAGGATGCAACCTTGTTTCACACCGACAGGACATCGAAAAAATCTGTTAAACCAGAGGGGTTAAAACGCTTGCCTTCACTTCTTGATACATAGAATGTAGTTAAATAGTAAGCTCAGTAGATCACTTACAAGAAAACATGTTTGACAAAAATGCATGTGGGTCGCAAAATCGTGATTATCCGGTACTCTTAAAAACATGACCGTAACAGCTATTGAATCCCTATATTTTTTCTGTTAAAATTCCATTTCTTATTCTAGATATCCCAAGGCTTCTAAAAAATACAGGTATGTTATCCTGTGGTATGGGAGGTGCACGTAGACGCCCCCTCTAGCCCACGGCCTGATGGATTGATAGTGATGCTTGCTGTATCAGTAAGACAAGGAGGAATAGAAAATTTTCCAAATATGTCTTATCAAAATTATTTTATAGAAAAATATTTAAAAAGTGATTTTTAAAAATAGATAATCATCAACAGTCTATTTTCTTTAAGGAGAAAATGACAATATGACTATGTGGGCGCGTTTTAAAGCCTTCTTTTAAAAGTTGTGCATTATTTCATTGCATACCAATAAAATGATCATGCACGATATACCAGTATAGCAAAACTTGCAAGTTTAGTGACTGCAGATAATACTGCATGGTAAATACCCAATTTTGACATTTATTTTCTTCTTCAGCACATCGCAGTTAGTAAATAACATTTATAAATCTGTTTGATTTGCTTCATTGGAAGAAAACCTTAGTTGTCATATTTTCTTCCGGTTAAAAATACTGAATTACCAGAAAAAAATTGATTTAAAGTTATCAAAAAATATGACATCATATTCTTTTACTAAAACCTTATGCATATTAGAAAGACCAGTATCTAAGCTTTTTAAAACTATAAGGTATATGGCATTTCAAGCCAGTTTACTTCATCAGGGAAAGAATGTTGTACCCCTACCCCTAGGTTTTGCACACCCCATACAGATACACACAATTCAAAATTGACTCAAGAATTGTGTATTGTTAAATATCTAAAGTTAACACTTTTTTCTTGTTTAATATGTCGGAATAAATAATTTAAACACAAAAGCTGTCAAATTTTGCTTAATAAAAAGTAAATCACAATCGTTACATGGTATTTGGGGTAAAAAAATTCAAAATTGTCGAAAAAATTCATTTTAAAGTCGTCTTATTTTATGTATACAAATTAATTTCGCTAAAGTTGGTTTTTCTCATAGAGAGCAGTATCTGAGCTTTCAAAAATGTAAGGTTTGTGTTATTTCATGCCAGTTTACTTAATGTAGGGAAGGATATAGTACCCCCTACCCCTACCCATTTTTGCAGTATGTTTTATGCACAATACAGAAATTTACGAGTTGGTTTATTATGCTCATGATATAAATTCTGTTTTCATGCAAAACAAAATCGCTCTTACAGACTTTCATGCAAATCACTGTTTATGTGAATTGACTTAAACAAAATGCGGTCATCGCATTGCATTCAATAATTTGTTCTTTCTGGGGCTTGTGGAACATCTTTCTGGTGCCCCGACTCGGAGATAAAGTGGCACATGACCATTCATCGCGGGAATAATCTATTGAAATATTTTGGATAATAGCGGGAAGGATGCGGTTGATAGTCGTGAACACCAACGAAAACGACGAAGAAAAATAGAGAAAAATGCCTATTAGAATGCATACGAAATGCATTTCCGTCGCATTCACACAAGAAATTGACCTTTTTAATCTACCAATTCTCAGGTGGCTAATAAGCTCAGAACCCCCGTAAATTATACATTTTCTGAAAGCCTAGCTAAAGGGGACCATTATGTACATAACTATCACGTGACAGGTAATTTGCATTACTTTTCAAAAATCGGTTTTCCCTATGTTTGTCTCAATACTTCAAAATATCTGACTCAAACTTTCTGGAATGCAAGCTGTCACATCGCTCTTCCAAAGTGTGTCTCAGATTTTTTATATCTTGCTTAGTTTTTTTGAAGCACAATTTTCAAGATATCAACTAGGCTCAAATTCACTGCTCTGGAAGTTTTTCTAGCATAAAAATTGTTTTAGAAGGTTTAAAAAAATTCTGAGACACACTTTGGAAGATCATAGGACAGCTTTCACTCACACGTCTCAAAGCATTGAATCAAAACATAGGGAAAACCGAAATTTGAAAGGTTATGCAAATTACCTGTCACGAGATAGTTATGCAAACAATCATCGGGTGACACTATGGAAAATAAAATGTTCCCCTATATCTAGGCCTTCCGAAAATATATAATTTACAGGGGTTCTGACCTTGTTGAACCACAATTTTTTGTCTTGGAACCTTAAATGTTCTTCATTTCAGTGTCAATGATCATTTTTCCATGAAGAGAACAAATTTTTGGAAATGAATGAATGAATTTCATTAATAAACGGTAATTATCCACAGAGTTAAGTATTCAAACAATTATTTTGCATAAACATGAATTCCGTTTTAGTACATTTAGTATCCGATAGTGGTGAACTTTACAACAGTATCTTATAAGTAGGACCAGATATGAACTGAATATGCTCACGTGTTTTACAACAGGTTTATTAATAGTAGTACGCTTCACAGAACAATGAGATATATGTTATCACTATATGTAGCAGTTTTTTTTTAAAACTTCGCACAGTACTCTCAGAGTTTAATCACTAATTACAAAACTTTATTTAATATGCGAATGAGCTGTCAATTAACTTGACACTGCTCTATGCTTTATGGGACAATTAGATATCCATCAGATCAACATTTGTAGCACGTTTTATTTAATTTAATGCTGTAATTTTAGAGTAATATCACGTATTACAAAGTTCATTAAATACGCAAATAAACCCTACATTAACTTGACACTGTTCAATGATTCATAGCACAATTAAATATTTATCAAGTCAATATCTGTAGCACGTTTCACCAAATTTTAGTGCCGAAATTTCAGAGTTATATACCTAATTACAAGTTTATTAAATATGCAAATGAACCCTTTATTAACTTTATACTACTTAATGCTTTACAACACACTTAGATATCTGTCGGATCAGTATGTGCAGCAGTGTTCATCACATTTGATGCAGTTATTTCGGAGTTATATGACTAATTATAAGACTTCATGGAATATGCAAATGAGCTAATTATTAACTTGACACTGCTCAATGCTTCTCAGTACAATTGGATATTTATCAGATCAACATCTGTAGCAAGTTTCATCAAATTTAATGCTTTAATTTTGGAGTAAATCACTAATTACAAAGTTCATTAAATATGCAAATGAACCCTTAATTAACTTCACACAACTAAATGCTCTACACTACAATTAGATATCTGTCTGATCAGTATCTGCAGCAGATTTCAGCACATTTGGTGCAGTTATTTTGGAGTTATACCACTAATTACTAAACTTCATAAAATATGCAAATGACCTATTTGTTAACTTGACACTGCCAAATGCTTCTCAGTACAATTAGATATTTATCAAAACAATATCTGTACCCAATTTCACTGACTTGGGTGCTGTAATTTCAGAGTTATATACCTTATTACAAAGTTCATTAAATATGCAAATGAACCCTTAATTAATTCTACACTACTAAATGCTTTACACTACAGGTAGATATCAGTCGGATCAGTATCTGCAGCAAATTTCATCACATTTGGTGAAGTTATATTGGAGTTATATGACTAATTACAAACCTTCATAAAATATGCAAATGAGCTATTTATTAACTTGACACTGCCTAATGCTTCTAACTATAATTAGATATACAGTCAAACCTGTCATAGTGGTCACCCTTACAGAGCGGTCACCTCTTTATAGTGGTCAATTTGTGGCAGTCCCATGGCATTTTACATGTTAAAGGCCCTCTACAGAACAGCCACCTCTCTTATGTGGTCAGTGGTCACATGGAATTGCTCCATTTTGGTACAAAACCTGTATATAATGGTCAGTATATCTGACTCTCAATGACCGCTATCAAAAAATGCTCAGACTGGAATGCACAAAATAAGTCTTCTTTTACTGATTTTACATCTGCATTACAAGCTTTCAGAAACTAAATAGCTGTTCTATGTTTTTTAACAGATTTATGTTATGGACTTTTATAATTGCTTTTATCTTTCCCTAAAGTCACCACTTAGCGCACCACCTGCACAGAAAGTAATGCCACACCCACCCTCTATAGAAAGGCCACCTCCATATAGTGGTCACTTTTTCTTGATCCATTGAGTGACCACTATACACAGGTTTGACTGTATCTCAGATCAATATTTGTTGCACGTATCATCAAGTTTGGTGCAGGAATTTCAGAGTTATCTCACTAATAACAAAAGTTCATTAAATATGCAAATGAAAAGATAATTGACATGACACTCACAGTATCATCATAATGTTCTTAGATTGTCATCTGTGAAAAGTTTCATGAAATTTTGTGCAGTATTTCTTGGTATATGTCTACACTGTCATTACCGTCTCCATAGGGAAACCATTGTATGGAAAAATTCGATATTGCATAACTTCATGAATATGCAAGCCACACTAACCAAAATCTAATCAGTTCTTGCAAGTACCACATGGTACCTGTGTACCAAATCTGACTTGAATCTGTTTTGGCGTTTTTGAGTTATCGTGTAAACAGACAGACAGACAGACACACACACACACACGGACAGACAGACAGACATCGCTATGACAATAGCCCACGTGTTTACACACGTGAGCTAAAAATGATGGCGCAGCCACGATCTTGGGTTTAATAGAGGAATCAGGAACCTTGAATATTTCCTGAAAAATATTCATTTATCTGTTTATTTATTTGTTTGTTTATTTTCGGCTCTCCCACTGTCTTCCCTTTCTGACCATTTTCCGTTGTCTGTCCTATCCATGAACATTCCATGCATCTATCTCTATGCCTACGTGCCTTCCTATCTCATTTTTCCTTCTGTCTCTCCCTCCATACCTATCTACAGGTATGTCAAGTATAAGCAGCACAACACTGTTCCCCGTAGAAGACACGCCTCCACAAAAAAGATATCCCAAACATTACAGACACGCTTTAAAAATTACACAAATTTGACTTTGTAATTGCAATATGAGGTTTCATTTCACAACCAACTGAAGAAATATCTCAAGAAGAACAACAGATAAACAGATAATCATACCAACATACATGTACCGGTATGCATTTGAACATATATATGCGACTTTTATTCCAAGGTAGTACATTTATTAGAGATGGTTTCTAGCCCAGTGTGCCATGTGTTTTAAGAATGGAGGGAAGGAACACATAATTCAAACAAATATCTGGAAAACTTTAAGTATTTATCCAAAGGGAAATAGTTTTTCTTGAATCACAAACTTAACATCATTAACTCAGTTAAATGATGAATTCTGTAATGTGTTCTGAGTGAATGGAAATATAATATTATGGTCAATGTTGTACTCTACATATTCACAAATAAATATATTTCTTGGGAAGAACAATTCTCTGAAGTTACAACTGAACACTCTCTGATGGACTGTTGTCACAAAATAACATTTACTTCTTGACTATATTACATAAGCATCAGACATAGTATACATACCTTCTTTGGTACGCAAAATTCTGTCAAAAGGTCAAAATCAACTATGAAAATACATCATTAACTTGGACAACAGAAATCAAAAACAGTAGAAAGTGGATGATTGTCAAGTGCTATATGTTAATGAATAAAGGATGATAAACATGCAAATCCAATAAGACCCTTCATTCTGTAAAGACAAAGGGAGAACAATAAAGTGGTACATCACACACAGCAAATACAAAAACAATACTTAACAAAAAAAGGCAATGATCAATTTGAAAAATACATCAGTTACCCTGTAATTATGTATGGCTCAAATTTTACACAAAGCTATCAATGTTACTGACTGAACAATTATTAGTTTTACACTGAATAAATTTTTTGATCTTTTAAAAGACAGGACATTTGTGATCTTTAATTATTGGGCTTAAAGATTCATCAAAACTTCAAAATGAGTAAAACTTCAGAGCTGTACTCACAGCTGTAGCTGCCTCCAAATTGCACAAACCACAATATTAATAACACTGACATTGAAACCAAAATGTAGTTTTGAGAAGAATCATACAATAGTAGAGGTTACTACACACGAATGACAAAGTGGGACAGGGCAATAATTAGTAAGTACAATGTGATATGGCTCAACTCAAGTGTGATATAGCTATAAACATACAATTTGCATTACTGTTTGCTCTGAAAGTTAAAATTTGGACTTGATGATATGAACAGAATGCACATTTCAAACATTTAAAATATGTTAAAACACTTGTCTCAAGAATTTAAAAATATACAACCTGTATATATGTGTTGATAGCTGTATTTGGCATAAGTACAGTACATCATCTAATGACATATTTTAATTATTTGTAACAGCTCTCACATGAATGCACTATCTGTGAAAAACTGACTTACCTAAGTATCGATTGATAATCATTTAAGTGACATGTACTGGTGAGACCTGTCATGCTGTAAGATCTTACAACTTGGTAACATTGATGATCTTGAACTTGATTAAGCTATGATGAATGTGGTAGATAGGCTTATTTGTTACCATAGCTCAATAGTCACTCATTAAAATGCCATTGAGATTGTTAATCTGTTAATTATATTTTCGGACAAAAAGTAAAGTTATACTGTTCCAAATATAACTTGTGAAAAACGGCAAAATAAAAATGAGACAGATGTTCTGATGTTCATCTGCTAAGGTTTTGATAGATTTGTGGCTTTGCCATGATTTTAACATGTGGCAGATGGCCATTTGAAATTCACTCCACACACATAAAAATGTCACTTTCATTTTTTCAGTGCAACAAGCATTCATGGCCATAATGAATGTCAATACCATATATGTAGAAGGGAAGATGTCTTCAAATCAGCCAATTTGCTTTAGATCTCTCTGCATTCTAGTTTCAACGATTTTTCCACTGGACTCTTACGGTTGAGAGGTTGACTGACAGATTAAACATGATCACAATCACAGTCTTCCACAGTATTGGCAGACTCACAGTGACTTAAAACATGTACACTACACACAGTACGCCATAATTAATCATTCTACAATGGTTAACTTTCAGTTTTCAGACGACTGACCTGTACACTTATAATACTACCAAAAAATATATTAACTTTGCTAATATAAACTTATGACTATTTCCTATTTTGAGCATACATTAGTCAATTAGTCTTTCCATTTTTGTCTGCACAACTCATCGTCAATATTTTTCCAACTGTGTGCATCTGATAATACATTTAAACCAGTTCCTCAGGGTCAAGGTCAAATTTTGCCTTGAGAACAGTAACTGGTTTTTTGTCAGCCTCTTCGAGGTAAGCATTCTCTTGCATCTCATATCGGTGAGAGAGTAAGTTACGAAAGCCGATTTCACTCAGTCCCAGGTCACATGAGAGCACCTTTGGCCAATCGTAGCGGAAATCGGCAACGGCTTCCTGATCAAACTGCACGTCCCCAAGGGTGTTGAAGTGATTGAATGGGTTGAAGTTGATGGCTAGGTGTTCCTGTGGGAGGTCTAGTGAGAAGGATGGGCTGGTAGACTGTGTTGGTTCCTTGCTGGCTAGCATTGGAGGTATTTCAAGGTGGTGTTCAAACCATTTCTGTGGACACATGAGACAATTCATCAGATGCTATTAGGCACGACACATGTACTGTTTGTATATTAAAAACAATGGACAACAGAATCGTGATGTCAAATTTGCAATGACAGGAAGGTTGTACATCCATTGCAAAGCAAAACATAAGTATATTCTTTTGTTTGGCATGGCACTCAGTAATGGCACATTTGAGGCACAGAGTGCACAGCAATCACTGTGACAATGCAGTTGGGAAAAGGGAATTATAGCCTAAAGAATCATCAGTCTGGTTGAAACTACTTCACAAAAAAATTCAAACGGGCTTAAAGACTCCCATCTAAATCCCTTGTTCTCACATCAATGGATTTGTGAAGTACTTGTTGACTCTTTTGTTTTTTTGTTCTCTACGGAAATTTCTATAAACTATATTAATTTCTTTGGGGAATTAATGTGTATACTCTGCCATAGTTCACCAGCTGGTCAGAGTTCAAGAGTAAGACAATGCCAAATTACCCAATTTTAAATGGTCCTTAATACTTTTTAGCATATTACATGACATTTCACCATTTACATGTAATTTGTTATGAGGTATTGTATAACAGAATTGCTGTGACACATGTCCTATTTTTAATTATTTCATCAAACATTGTACTTTCCATGTTCACTTACCAAGTTATTTCTCAAGATGTGATTAACCTGCAACAGGGATTTTTCACCTGCAGAACACAAATAACCAAAATAATGATGTTTATTTTGACCTGAAAATTATTTACTGAAAGGAACTGTAATGAAACAGAGATTCTCCAGAAAATATAAGACATATTATGAGGAATAATTACTCAGATCAGAGTTCAGGGCTTGCTTGACCTCTTCTTGTAATGGCTTACACTTGGACCATTTTGGATTCAATATTGGCAAATCTCAACAAACAAGGCACTCTGATGAAAACATTTGGAGGGTGATAAACTATTCTTTTATTTCTCTCTGATTTGTCACATTTGAATATTAATATAGGTATTTCTGCACATTTTCAAAAAAATTTCCGAAAAATCTTCACAATTATTAAAAAGCAGAATCTAAATATAAAATTGATTTAACACATTACAATACTCAGGATCATAGCCCCATAATATACCCAAAACATTGGGATGGATTTTTTCTTGTACACATAAGGAAGGATGTCACATAGTGGCCAGTCTTACCTTCAGCAGTGTTACATATTTCATGAGACTGAATTGTCAGATAGTAGTCCATGAAATCAAGAGGAATACCTTCTGTGGAATAGGCCTCAATCTCAGAGTAGGCACTGAAAAAAAATCAAAAATTGGACTTAACAAAATGTGAATTCACTCCTTCTGTTTTTCACTTCCACTCTTGATCAAGAGATGTCTCCCAAAGATTGTTCTCTATGATAAAATTCCCACTTTCTTAACAAACATATTTAATGTCCATTTATCACTATCCATCATAAAAACTGCATTTTTAAACCAGTGTAATTTTGATGTTTTAGTTACAGGCAGTAAGCAAATAAATGATTAGTAGAGATTCTGAAATAATTTACCAGTGTTACCAAACCTTAGCAAAAACACTGATTTTGTAATCACAATCACACAAGTGATAGCTATAGAAAGGTCCATGAGTTCTTACAAATGTATTACAATAATAATATTTTTAGCTTCTTACTCATTTCGTAGTTGAGACAGGACCATTTCTATCTGCCTTGGCAACCAATCACAGTGCACTTTTAGGAAAATGTGTGCCAACTTTGACATGTTACTCTTGTTGCCTGCAATAGTAAACACAGCAAGGCACATGTAAAATGTTACAGTTGATGAATGGTATGAACATTTCTCCACACACTCGATATATGATCACTTTGACAACAGTTTCTATGGTAACAAAACTTAACAGCAAGAGATGAACCTTATTGTATGCATGAAATATAAAAGACTTGCTTGACTGCATGTGGCATACTACAGGGGAATGCACTAAATACAAGTCATTGATGATGACATAGTCCTCAAGACGTATTATTGTGTTGGTTGTTTGCAAAGGTGTTAATCTAGTTGTGTAAAGTAGGTCAATTCTGTGAATTATACCAACTTCTGTGGTTGTTTGGCAAGAAAGAGAGAATCTGCTTGACAGAAAATCAAAAGAGGGCATCTTTGAAGCAGCTGAGCAGGTGTGAAACCAAATTGATTTTGGATAACGTGATCTGTACAGGCCACATTGGTGTTGACTGAAGATGCCATTGTCCAACACTTGGGAAGGCTGGGGAAGTGAGTGAGACTTGGCATGTCTGACTCAAGCTGGACGTAGCCACTGATTATGAAACGCTCAAAATGCAAGCAGTGAAAGTCTGTGAAAATCAACTTTTGCAATCAACAGTTTCTCATCACTGTCGGCCACCCTCACTGGAACAGTGGTGTGGGTTGTTCAGTTAATTTGAGCCATGATTTTATATGACTTTAAAATTCCAGGTGTTCACTGGAGCCCTGTCAGAAAAGTTGGAGGAATGTTTGTCAACAATACCACTTTTCTTGATTGTTGTAGGATAGCTGTGAGGGAAACGTTGTAGGATATCCTATAATGTGCAAAATTGCTTTTGCTAAGAGTGTAATGAGATTTGCTAGGATTCTTTTTTGAGGGTATCTTTGACGTGAACGGAAGCCCACATACACAGATACAGGAACAGGCATTGCCCAATCTATAAGTCCCCATGGATGAACTAATAAGAGTGATGCAATTATTTCTATTAGAGACTACTACTAGTTTACACTAGCAACAGTTACTATGACAACACATTCTATGACATGAAAACAATGCACTGTGGCATTAATGAATTGGTAATGTTCATCCAAGTTTTACCACATCACATGCTGTATAAGAGTGTGGTCTGTTGCACACTCACACAAAATTGACATACCGTATACAATAGCAATCACTGTCTTACCATATGTAGCGGTGGTCAGCACTGGATAGATGCAGTCAGATATGTGAATAAGACTCTCCATCACTGTCGTTGGTGCGTTCTCATCCATCATTTCGGTCAAACTTTCACGGTCTTGTAATTTATTGAAAAAGCAACTGGCAATGATCTAGGTGACGGAAATATGCAACAGGCACAAGACATGAGATGATAGGAAAGAAAGAAAGGGATATTTTACTTCTAAAATGAATATCTCTCGGAATGAATGCATGCATGTTAAACTTGGATGACTGTTTTAAAAAAAGGGAAATCTCTTCAGTTGAAAAAGTTTTTCACAAATGACAATAATACGGCATTACTTGTTTTGAAGTGTAGTAGAGATAATGCATTGATTCTGAAAGTGATACATGTTTTCCTGCACTGACTAACATTCATTTTAAAGGCACACTGATTATTACAAGTCTGATATCTATACAGAGATGATCAGCAAATATAATCATTTGAAGAAGTATTTTGTCCAACATTTCCAGGCACCTACAGTATAAATTTCAAGTGATAGACCCATTTGGCAAACTTCAAGATGCCCCATGAAATAAATGGTAATGTAAGCAGTGCATCCACTTCTTCTAGTATAGCGCCCTCAATGTCTGCAACAATCCATTTACAATTTATCATATCCAGTCAAGGGTGAAGATGCTGCCCTCAAAGTAAAGTTATTGAAATGTATGGACAAAGTGAATGGCCATGAAATATAATAGTGCATTGCTAGCTACATAAGTAGTTTGAGCCAGGAGAGAAAAAGATCTGATATGGAAAACAAGAAATGTTTAATAAGCTGTGCAAACTGTCTGACAAATGTTTGAAGGAAGTCACTATGGCAGAAAAGGAAACATACACGGTGGAAGGTCAAAGTTCAAAGCCTACCTGCAAACCAATGCAGTTGTGAGCAGTTTTGATGTCCATATCTTGGAGTTTGGTCTGTAAATGTTTGAAGAACACACACAGCGGGGTGGGCATTGTCGGTATCTCTTCTGCCATTTTGATTACCAACCCTCTAATTGCACAGAACAATGGATCCATAGAACCTGACCAATACGAAAGGAAAAAAAGAATTGTGTAATGTATGCATATATAATCCTAAATGACTTTCTGAAATAACACTTTGCAAGTAAATTACATATGAGATTGTTTTCCTAGCCTTTCAAACATATACACGATCCAGATTGACAATTTTTTTCACACATTTCTAATTTGCACAGGTAACTAAAGGCCACTACTGGTATACAGACTTGTAAGACTATAGGCATCCTGATGCAAATTTTCACAGTGAACCCAAATTTGGTTTTCCTGTCTTTGCCCAATTCTTGAGTTTCTTTTCTGAGAAAAATATAAGCACAAGTTTTGGCCTTTACTTTCACACTGTATATAATCCCCCCATAGTTTGCAGAAGACCAGTCCACATTCACCTCTGTGAACAACATACTTGGGCCAAACAACAGTTGTGGAAAGGGGTCAATGTCTCTCATTAGTATTGTTAGCAATTTGAGTCCTACTATGACATGTAGGTTATTGCTGGTTTGGCTACAGAGTCCCTACCTCTTGACCTGCTCACCCCTAATTCCCTGTAAACAGATCCAAAATTACCATTGATAACAACGGCTTTGGACCAAACCATGGTGGTAAAAGGGTTAACACATTGCTCCTACCATGCGGTTTGAGGGGTCTTTCATCACTCGTTGGCTTGCATCCACACGGCAATTCTTTCAAGATTTCTGAGAATGATGGAACCATATCTTTGCTGCTATGTTCTTCAATCAATATCTTGATTACTGACTTAATAATCCTGCAAGCATTGAAAAAATGAACAAGAGATGAGATTAGACAAGACAAACCATTAGCTTAGTCTAGCCTATGAAAACAGATCACAGAACATTTCTGAGTAAAAGTTGTTTCATTTATTGTACATCATTTTACAGCATCTCTACAAACTTTGCTGTCCAGCAAAAAAAATCCTGTGACATTGTGGGATTTACATGTACATTGTATACAAATAGCAGAATAGTGGAGCGAAGAACACTCTTCATTCACTGTATACATGTTTTTATACTTTTGTTAAAACTTAATTTCCTCTAGACAGGAAAAGGGAATATTTTACAGAGGTATTTCTTCCTTGTTACCATGTCATGTAGGGAGTGAAAATTTAACAGAGAACTTTACATAAACAAAAGAATTACAATCAGTGACTGTGGTAAAAACACATTACAACTGAGAATAGAAAGTATTTATAAATGTCTACTAAAACACTCCAAATGAAGACACAAACACAAAAGAAATTAGGGTGTTGAGATGCATTTACGGAATTTAATTTTGATATTTTTTTCAGCAAATATCAGTGAAGATCCTCCCAAACAGTGCAGGAGCATTCATGCTTGCATCTCAGAGAGAAAAGTTTCTGTGGAATCAAAGCTTTCAAACAAAGACAAGGTTTCCTACCTTTCAACAAATGGTGATATGGCTTCATAAACACTTTCCAGCCAAGCTGGAATAGCTGCCGTCTTTCCAGGAATGCAGTTGCTCTTAAAAATCTCCCAATTTTCATCTCTGTTGGTCAAAAAACGGAAGATTAATAATATTAAAGATTTGTCAAAGCGAAATTTTTGTCCACACAACAAAAACAATTATTGCTATACCTATTGCTACAACCAGATATGAACTGAATATGCTCACGTGCATTACTGTGATTGGTTGACAGAATGACAAGAACATTAGATAAAAGTGTTGGAACCGATTTTGTTTATAGTTGGGTGGCCAAGGCATTTTTTTCTACTTTTGACAGTAAAGTGGTATGGTACGAAGGTGAAAAATAAAAGGTTGAAGGAGCTTGATTCATTCAATCAAAAGTTATGAATTTTTTAATAATGAAAATGACAATTTCTGCCAAGAATTCAGTCTCATGAAAGTTCGACAATCTGTTAACTTTGTATTTATCTCATATAGAAACATGACAATTTATGTTCTGGATCAAAATTTTGTTCTTATTACAGAAAACCGGAAAATGGAAAGTTCATAGTACTCAATGTTCAGGGAACTTTCAATATAGGTGAAATGGCCATGTAGAAGATGACTTCCTTGTTAAACTGAGATAGCAATAAAAGTTTTGAAAGTCAATGTAAAGTTAGTCTTGGTATTTTGTAGATTATAAGATATTAGCTGTATTACATTTTTATATTTCTGTCAGATATAGTACGTTATGACACTGTGATATAGTATTGACATATACATAGTGATTTTCTTTTTTTAAGTATTTTTTTAGCTTGTCTCTAGTGAACAGGCTTGCGATTGGTAAAAAAGCAATGTCTACCACTGAGGGCGCTTTGGATCTACAAAATAAATTTAGAGTGTTACTTGAATATTGTAGAATGGTTGTGTCTAGCCAAGTTTGTGTAAGTTCTGAAGCGAAATGATAGGCAAGTAACCGTTACTTTTGCTATCGTTCAGTACAAATCTTTTGATATCAGATAGCGAAGGCAGCATACCTGATCTGATAACAATACTATGCTTTTGTGCTTTCCTACAACCACGGGAGCTCCACGTGAATTTCTCTGTGAGCACAATAACCCTATGCATTGGAAGCATTCTGCTCCTTGATACCCATGTAATAATTGCAGAAATAAATGAAATTACAACAACAACAACAACAAAGCACACACAAAGTAGCATGTCATGCGATCGAGGAGTCCGGTGCCACGATGGTGGTTGACTCCCATATGCATGTGTTGTATTCAAAAGCATGGACGGTCACGATGAGCGCACTATTTGTTGAAAGGGGTTCGCAAATATCACGGACGTTTACAAACCCATTACGTTTGATAAGATTACCTTACTGATGAAAGAAAGCAATAGAAAACAACCAAGTAATGGAGAATGGAAGTTCAAGTGACGGAACTGCAAGTAAACCCAAACTTATTTGTGGAATTTTTAATCCTCGGTCACTCTTCCCTAATAGAAGAGTCCATTTTTGATGTCATATCCGCCATAGCTGTATGCCAGTTCGGTTGTCTCAACGTCGCGATGCGATGGAGATTATTGACAAGAGAGATTTCATGTGTCACAGCACGATCCAAATGAATGACCCTTTTATTTTAGGCATTTCACTCATGACTACAACAAATTTCATTGCTATATCGTTTATTTTTATATTTGAAAGGTCTGTGTTTTTGCGTGCTGCATGCTACGGCCTAATCACAGTGCATACTGTACTCTCCATGCTGTACTGTAGACCCACCTCAGTTGAATTTTACCGAGCTTGACGCCAAATCGTATTTGCCTTTTTTTCCGAGATTAAATTCAAGCTGCAATTTCCTAGAAATTCATCTTTTCATCCCAGAATTGCATACGTTCTCGAACTTGGATGAGAAATTTCATGTCAGTTGCGTAGGCTCGGAAACGTCCATCTCTGTGTTCATTTTGCTGAAGGCAATGCGTTTCTAAATGTCGTTTGCTCCCAATCGACTTTGCAACTCTCCTCAGCTGTCTCCTACATTTCATACGCTACCCATCGGGCTAGTAGAGGTACCAAAAATTACTTGCCCGGCGGTAAAAACTGCTAGCCCGTGAGTTCAGGGTAGTGAATTTGCTCACCCCTATAAAATATATACATTCCTATTCTAATGAATGGAGTATTCGGGTCGTTTCCAGCACCCGGAAGTAATAGTGCGGAGGCGATCGTAGTTGAGTGATTGATTCGACGATGTGTCCAAACAAATTTGGGGCGAAAAATTCAATTCGCAAGATGACTTTCAAAAATTTTTCGCAAAATGAGAATTTTATTCGCATTTTGTGAGTGTGGTGAGCGCTAGCGCGAACACTGGGGTTAGGTTGGTAGCGGGTCGAGTTGACTGGGGTCGAGTTGGTTAGGGGTCGAGATGTCCAGAAACCATGGTCATCATGCTTCCCATAGACAACGGTACCCATGTATCAGAAAAATTAAAACTGTGATAACTTCATTAATATGCAAGCCACGCCCACCAAAACCTTTTCAGTTCTAGCCATTTGAATTCTGAAGATGTCTACCAAATTTGACTGAAATACGTTCAGCCGTTTTTGAGATAATGGGGATACAGACACACGGACACACACACACACACACACACAGACATGACTAAACCATATGCTCACGTGTGTGAACACGTGAGCAAAAAAGCAATCAAGACTTTCTCCTGGAAATACAGTATTGTTAGTCTGTTACATGAAAGTTCAACATTGAAAACATTATAAACACAGACTGTGCTTGAAAGGACCAATGAAACAGTCTATTCCCTCACATTTATATACATGTATGCATTAGAATAACATTATCGGAGGTGTGCACAATGGTATTATGACCAACGAGTATGTAAAACCATTTCTCAGGCCCTTTGCCATGACCACATCTCTGAGAAGAAGGCTACTTCATGACATTCTGGATGATATATACACATGTACATGCCTACATATGTAGCTGTGGTGTCAGGGTGATGTATGTACAAATACACTGATAGAAAAGGTATGCTACTCAGAAAATTTTACACGTATCTTTGATGGATATCCATGAAAACACAACACAAAGCAAAACAAGAAAACAATGGCTAATATACCAGTATGTAAAATCATCCTCCTGTATTTCATCATCGTCTCAGCACAAAACTACTTACTTTTCAATCATAGCCATGAGTACATTGGACAGTGCAATCGGTTGATTCTTACACAGAACCATAACATCAACAATAGGCTGCACACAGTCTGGGATGTCACGGCTCTCTGACGACACACAGCTGTTGCCGGGACAACAAACTCCCTGACAGCCCTGGTCAGAACCATATGATGAGAGGCTCTCAGTTGACGTCTGGCTTTGAGTTGGGTCTGAGAATAAACAGATCTGCGTGTTACAGGTTGATATTTGGCATGCCTGAATAACACCAGGTCCTTATCCTTGTGCAAATCAATGCTTGCCTGAGGGTGCTTTTCAAGTGAACAAATACAAGCATATCCCCTAGGATAGTGTGAATTATACTGTAGCTCCGTTTGGGCTCAGTTTTCAACAGTCTTAATAGCTTCTTCAGGGATGGGTCTGAGGTCCACTTTGGTAAGGTAGTAGGTTGGTTTTGGTAAGGAAGTAGGTAGGGATTTACCAATGTTCGGCAGTAACAAGGTTCCGAGAGAATATGATCAAAGTCTAAAGAGCAACTGACGAAATTTTGCAGATTGGCAATAACTGTCACGCAAAACGATTGTCCTATAACTGTACTTAACCCCATTAGTTGGAACAACGCTATTGTATGGTTGTGCAATTATTCAGACGAATGGGCTGGCAGAAGGAGGTGGAGGGGGTAGAAGTATTGCTGGGAATGGCAAATGAAACATTTTGAGGTCTCTCATTAGTTTTGCCTTTCTAAAACTAACCAATCACTTCATTTGAACTTGTAAAAGCAGACTGTTTGGAGGGAATATGGTACACATACCTGCATGGGTTACCAAAAACACTGGTAAATAGGCATCCTTCATGAGTAAAGCCTGAAAACAAAAACATTGATATATTTTACATGTAATTCTGATCTGCTTTTAACATGCATCATGATGATAAAACATTAGGAAGGACTTCATATGTAGACTCTATTATTTCCAAGGCATTGTATTAGCAATAATTGGCCTCCTGAGTCCAATTTCATGAATAAATTATCATTGTTGTTTTAACAGTGTTGATATTAATTGAGAGGGTATATTTTGGGTGATGAGTTTCTCTAGGCTAAAGAGAAAATACATTGTTCTCTGGATGAGTCGTTGACACAACTCAATGGAGTATTTGACATAAACGACATGTATTAACTGGTTTTAATAATGAAAATTACATGTACTCATCAAGGCTATGATACATAAGGACACAATAAAAGCTGCTCAAATAAGTCTTGTTGTCTAACACCAGATCATACATTGTGACATTTAAACTTAACAAATTTGTATGTGACTTAAATTGAGGGTGAGTTCAATAAACATTTTGCTGACTAACCTGCAACATGAGAACAAAATTTGGAGTAGGTTGGCTGCATGCCAGCTTCAGGAGTATGTAGGCAGCCATGTTGTCTGGCACATTGTCAAGGCTTTGAAGAAAATAGAAATGGATTATTTTAGTAGATAAGTCAAGGTCCTGCACACTCACATACAAATACACAAAAACAAACCCACACATGGACATTTCAACATACACACACATGCATAAATGTACAAAGAGTCCCTAGAATATATTCTGTATCTCTGTGCTTGCTGTCAACTTGTCCAGGAAAATTTATTGATTAATCTATTTTCATGCAGTATTTACTAAAACCACAATGACTTGATGAAGGGTTGTTTACTAAACTCTGAATTTGCTTCATATATATAGAAGACTGAAAAATTTACAGATAAAATTATATTCAAAAGAATGCAATATCCATTAGAAACAGTGAGATTATGTTTAATTTGTTGCAATTTTTGCAAAATTAAAAATGATTAGCAGATGATAAACCTCCATTGTGATATTACACTGCACAGAAACTATTTAATTTGCAATGAATGTTAATAAAAATATTAAAAATTATTGATAGAGATGGTAATTTTCAAAAGACTAATTTAATAAAATAAAATAAACGAATGAGTCAATGGTATCATGTGATAGTTAACATTTCCAAAAGACAATGTATGTCCAACATTTTGAATCCAATAGCAGCTGTTTTTGACAACAAAATTGCAGATTTCATCACAATTGTATGCCAAATGCAATTGTATGCCAAATCTAAAAGCCGTCAGATGAATAGTTTTTGAGGAAAAGATTTTGCATATTTCAAAGCACTTTCATCGAGTCAGACTTAGGGGCCATTGATCATAAAAGCTGATGCACTAGAAACATAATTCCTTAGTTTAGAGGTACACGTAGGGGGTAAGACCCAAATTCATTTTGCATGTGGCAAAATCCCCAAAAGCAAAATATAATAAAATAATCAGACTGTGAAACTATAGCAGAAGAGAAGGAATGGCATTACAGACACATAAAATGCATTTGTGTGTGGTTTTCATGTGGACTCGACTAAATGTGATTACAGTATACAGTACTAATTCAACAAAATTCTCCATGTACAAAACCCAACAGTTTTCCTCAAAATAATTTTACATTACAGAATTTGTATTGAGGGGGAGGAGGTTGACACCAACCAAAGGAATTACGTTTCTCGTGTGTAACTTTTAAGAAAACGACCCCTTACATCATCCACACACACACACACCTGCAGTAGATTTTTTACAAAAAGAAAAAGCAAAAAATCCCCCTCCCCTGGTCCATATTAAACTACCGGTACTGCATATATTTAATCACAATTTCAACAGGTGCAACTAACATCATCTCCAGGAATATGTATATTTAAGAAATTTGACATGTGGATTCTCAGAAGAAGTCTACTGTTAAAGGACAACAAGGATGGAAAATCAACCTACATGTACATGTACCTCTGATAAGTTTGATTCTGCTGACAGCGGAGGTGAAAAAGGGTAGAGAACAATTATTTTGAAAGGACCAATTTCATTTCATAGTTGTTTTCTTAGTCACAGACACTATGTAAATCTACCCTTTGCTGACATAGGAGTCAACTTGTGACAATTTTCATCACAAATATTTCGAACTTGATGATACATGTACTTTATAACCATGATTGCAACAAATTATATAAATTGATGTGTTTTGAGCAATATTATTATGATAAGCACACCAGATTCTGTGTCTGTACGAATGTACACGTCATGTACTGCAGTGCTCTACTGTGTATTGACACTTGCATGTGACCTAACTTACTTGCGTGGTTGACCTTCAAAGAGGGCAGGTCGTAACCATGACATCCACTGTGTGATGTGACCCAGGCTCTGTCCTTCTTTCTCCGGTGCCTTGAAGCTGGAGGAGGAACACTTCTTCTTGTGGAAGCCCTTCTTGTAGGCTTTGTAGAGGTCATTGAGAGGTGACGTGACGACGGCCATGGTGGAGAGGAGACAGGAACACAGGTTGTGGATGGAGCTGTGTGTGTTGCTGGAAACTGGATCGAGGAGTTTACTGACCGAGTTGGAACAGGACCACAGGAAATGATTGGTGGAAAGCAAGATGCAAGTGATATCAGATCTGAAAATGAGGAAACCATTTGCACATCACAAAAACATGAATTTAGGACTGAGAGCAAATTATGAACTACAATGAATTTCTCTTTTCCAAATATATGTATATCACCATACAAATGGAATGTAATCAGATGGAGTTGTAGTTAAGTAAAATCTGTGTAATAGTTGTGTAACAGATATCGCTATACAAAAGTATGCTATCAGAGTACATGTAGCTATGAAAAAGTCTGAAACAAAATGGCCGCTTGGCAATCATGTTATATTGTATCGTGAAGAAATTGACATGCTTATATGAACATGAAATATATTGTCCTTGTGTCAAGTTTGAATGAAATTGATCTGAGCATGTATGAATAATGTCTTTAGACATGAAAAAATCAGAACAAATTGGCTGCCTTGGGACCATTTGGATCACATTGTTGAAAATATTAGACTTGAATTTGTATGTCATGGTGTGTTATCCTTGTGGCAAATTTGAAGGAAAATAGTCATTACTTGTCTGTGTAATGGCTTGAGGCTTCGTCTGATGGGGCTTAAATGTACACAGTCACCTGTAATCTAAATATGCCCATATATGGTCAAAGGGGCATTCCTTGGTATTTAAAATGCCCATGTGATGGTGCTGTTTTTAAAAAGCAGCCACCCGCTTAAAATCTATGATTGGTTAGATTTTCTCTTTCCATGGTAACTGTGGCAAAATTGGAACAGGTGACAGTATACCTTTAACCTGTTCACCAGGGCCACTACCACCATTGATAACAATAGGATCGGGCCAAACCATGGTGGTGAAAGGGTTAAAAGGGAACATGCGAACGCCAAGCCGGAATGATGCACAGGATACACTGTACATGTACACGAGCTATATTATTCCAGAATAGATGAAAACTCCTCTTCATTAACCCTTTGAGTGCTCTAATTTTTCCCTCCAAAATTTTGATGCAACATTTTACCAATATTTATGAATTCTTTTGTAATTATAATGATAATTTTGGACCAGCTGGGCATAAATGTTCATTTTCTACAGTTTTTGATCAAAATGCTGGGAAAATTCTGAAAAAAATTTGTCTTGATCTGGAGAAAATTGTCTGCATCATATTTTTAATGGCAGCAAAAACTGTCTTTGGCACTCAAAGGGTTAAAAGTATCTATGACGTTGATTCATACCGTAATTGTTTGATTCTGTTGTACGATGGCTTGGCTTTGCTGTATCTCTGTACCAGTATGGTTAGAGATTCATTCAGAATTGAGAGGAACATGTTCTGAGCCAGCTGCGGTGGACAGTTTGTAAATAAGTCATGCTTCAATCCTCGCATGTGATAGTTCCACATCTGAACAGCAAAGGAACATCTCTCATCCTACCAGAACAGAAATATTGGAATTATACTTATGGTTTTCCCTTGTCTGATGTCTAAATACATGTTTTAATGCATATTTTTGCTCTTCATGTTAATCGCAAGTTCTTATTCTACTCTCCGAAGCATGTTAAACACCAACTCTTCATTTTGTAAACACAGCACCTATACATGTAAAAGACACTGCTATTGTGTACATTTGAATCCCAGTGTGGACCAGAATGCTCTTGTCTACAATGACAATGCAGTGTACACATGAACTGGCTGAGCTGATTAGCCTGTATCTAAACATGCTTTAGGGAGTAGAAAAATACAAAATCTGCGTAAAAATCAAAAACAAAGAGTACAGCTATTGGCCCTTTAACCATTGTGCATGAGTTACACAGGGATACAAAATGTTGACTAAAATGGTCGTACTTTAAACTTGCTTAAGGAGTAGGCATCACAGCGATACACAAAGAACGCAAAAGGACTGACCCTAAGAGAGCAGGGCAATAAAAACTGCCAAAAATAATGTTATTTTACAAAGAGTAAACAAGAAGGTTATACAAACTTCCTAAGAGGTGGTTTGATTTATCAGCATGACGAAAATTCATATGAATAGACTGACATGCTAAGTTTTTTCATCATTTGCCTTATTTCAATGTACAAGGTTAATAACCATGAATTACCATGCTATGCAAAATGTACCAATGCATAAACTCCTTCATGTACAGTACATTACATTGTACATGTATGATTGACATAGATATAACCCCCCATACAAAAATAAATGAATTCACACAATGATTCAGTGTACTGAAGTCTAAAAGTACTGGTATCCAGTATGACTTTGTATCTGAGTCTAGTTTCACCCTTACAATATATTTCACGGCATATGAAAAGTTTACGAACCAAAACAGGTTTATGATAAGACTCAGCTGTGAAGTTGTATATCATTGAAACCATCTACATATAGGAAGATATGTTTTCACCTTAGTTCAATCATCACACTCAAACATAGCTGTATTGGTTATGTGCATTGACAAAAAACACTGAATCTGTTCCAGAGACCAAAGCATTATATTGGCAACGAATTCAAAAATCCACATTTCTGGCATGTTACACAGAGCTAGGCAAACTCCCACCTCATAGAAAGCCCTCGCATCAGTCCAGTTGTGGCTTTCTGCGTCCTGCAAGACTACAGTAGCAATGATGTGATTTTGATACTCCATGATATTTCTTAAAATCAGATCTATCAGATCAGAAAAGAGCTTCTGGTTGATGGACAGGACATGCCTGCAAGATCAAAAATCAAGACAAGTGAAGAGTTTCATGGTTCTTGATATCAAGTCTTCTGCAGTCAAATATTTAAACAGTGACAACCAAGTTACAGACTTTGAGAATATCCAGAAATAAGAACCAAAATATATCATTTTCCAAGAGAATTTACAGTGTTTTAATATTTCACTGTGCACATTCAATAGACTATGTCCAGCATTAGATGCTATAGAAAGATGGCTTAACTTTAAGGTAGAATGCACCTCGGGGACAGATATTAAGACTCAAACATTTACAATTCTTTTCTGACCTTCCACTGGTGGGTGCTCATTTAAAAGGTCTCAGAGTAAGAAACATTTTCACAATATTAAATTTTTGAAAATCTAAAATTTTGCGTTTCCTCATAGAGTTAACACAAGGAAGGATGGCAGCCATTACGAATTTCAAATATCGGTAAATATTACTTAATTTGTTTCTGTAGTGCCAAACTTTGCAGAGTGACTTCTGATTTTTATTCTTGATCTGGTGAGAGAATTGTTGGAAAGTTTCCTTGAGGAGATTTTGAGCAAAAGTATGAGCCTTACATTTTCTAGGTGCATACTAGAGTACCTCAAAACACATTAAAAGGTAATGTCATAGTCAACAAAATAGTTTTTTCAGTGAGAATGCTACACCTCTGGACCAGATACACTTGACAGATCCCATCTGAGGTTAAACACTCCATAAACTAATACCATACCTAGCATCTTCACCCAATACTTTCTCATAATAGACAAGATGGCTTCTGATGAAGGATGCTGTGGACAGAGTCATGTACAGACATGCAATGGGAGAACTCTCAGGCACATCACCGCTGATCTGTATGAGAAGATATTAAAGGTATACAGTCACCTGTAATCTAAATATGCCCATATATGGTCAAAGGAGCATTCCTTGGTATTCAAAATGCCCATGTGAGGGTGCTGTTTTTAAAAAGTGGCCACCTGCTTAAAATCTGTGATTGGTTAGATTTTCTCTTTCCATGGTAACTGTTCCAAAATTGGAATAGGTGACAGTATACCTTTAATTGCAAAAAAAATTTATTTGGGAAGGGTGATTCATCTCACTCACTTTAAAGAACATGGGGCCCGGGGGCACCGACGTCCTTTGTACCTCCTTACTGTTTATTATTTGCCATAAATGTGAAATTTGGCCAAAAGTGAATTAAGAATTAGAGATGGGGACTCAATAGGATCAACAATATCTAAAACAAGAAACGGTGAACTTATATAATACAGAAAGGGAGAAAATTTAGCCAATGGCTAATCTAAACCAATTACTTAAACTGGACTGTTGGCATTGATTACACATGTATTTATTGTCCATCATATAGAAAATAAATTTGGGCCATTGACTAAAAACATTTGCTTGTTACACTCACCACACTTGTACTTAGTATTTGGAGTGTACACCTATCTACAATACACTGATAAAAAGTTTGGACTCTGTAGGTCAACAGTGCATCTTTAATGTGTGAGACTAAATAAGCTTACCCTTCAAGTATGTATAGGCCAAAACAATATTAATTTTGAATTATGTAGTGCAGGGAAGGACATACAATATGGTGAAAAGCAAATTAAATATAACAACTGAATATACAATTATATGGAAATGTTGTTTTACAGTCATGAGTATCTGGTGTGTGCCGAGAGACAAATATTAAAATTGGACAGTATCATCCTGACCACAGTTTGTCTGACTGGTTGTTTCCTTCTGATTTTCTGACACGGTGATAGGTACAAAATATTATGCTATTCACGATAGTTATACAACATAGCTTGCATTTTGTTCACAGTAGAACTGAGTTTTACATGTAAGATAACTTTCTCGTAAACTGTAAATTCTGGCTTCTGGCAGCTCAAACGTCGCAATACTACATTTTTTGATATGATATGGAGTGACTTCCACACATATGCAATATGCAGTGACAGTCGATATATTCATAGTAAGAGTCTACTACATTCAAGCATAGTGATGTTGACAACTACATGCATGCCAGTGCACGATTTCAAAGTAGCCAGGAGGAAATTCTAATGGTCTTTTAGTGGAAATATAGGTATTAAACGACAGTGAAACAAACAACATTAGTTATCGTGACCTTGCTAAAGTGCAATCTCGGATCATGTATGATCTGATGATCATGCCAAATTTATACCATGTCGGATTATGCCGTGATTCTGAAGTGCGCGTACTTCCTTAGTAATCGGGGTCAACATCCCTGCGTACGATGCTGTGTGTTCCACTACAGCTAATCGCCCCGCTCACCCTACGTACGGGTCTTTGCAGGGCTGTGGTGAGCGGGGCGATTAGCTGTAGCGGAACACACAGCATCGTACGCAGGGCTACAGTAGGTCAACATAAGCATGCACTACATTGTACTGTCTTTAGCGATCGAAGTCAACAATGATGTCAAAATCAATGCACAACTGTCGAAATTACCCAAAATAAGCAACAGAAAACTAAAAGTTATCGCTATGTCGAAAGGACAGTACATCAACATAAAACGACGCTAGTTTGTTATGACATGGAGGTAGAAGGACAGAGCGTTCCCTCGCTCTCACCCAGCTATTAGTACGGTGGGATTGCCTCGCTGAAGCAATGGTAGTTGGTACTGGGGAGTACCGAGTACGGAGGCCATCATTCTTCAGTCTATCGAAGGAGCGTTTCGTGCCAAAAAATACATGACAGCAACAAAAGTACCATCACTGTGAACTTCCTATTTACAAAACATCATCAAATACACGCTAAAAACCCCAAAAAACGTCAAAATTCGCACCAGACGCGAGAAACAAGATGGCGTCGGTTTGATTTTTCAAAGTCCTTGCAAAACAATGCTAACTTGTTATATGCGCATGCGCATATTAAGGGGAGACCCATTTGATTTCGGGGGGGTATGCAGGAAGTGGGTATGGGAACTTTTTTTTGTCAGAGAGACAGCATTTTTTTATTTCTACTGTCAGACCTGCATCAATTTTTTTTCAAATGGAGTAGCAGTGAATTTTCAAATTTAAGCCACTGTTTCACATATCACAGGATGGTTTTATGTATTCATTTTACATTCCAACAAATGAAAACAAAATGGAAAGTCTAGTATATATACAACTTTAAATTGTAGAACACTTTTTTGGCAAATCAACTGTGATCAGTACTATACCTGCTTTTCTTTAAAATAGTCAATTCCTTTTAAGTTCTCAGGGGGGGGGGGGGATGTTATCTTTTGTGGTCAGAGAAACAAGGCTCACACATTGTATTTCTTTATATTTGTTGTTCCTCAATTTTTCATTGTCAACTTGTAATCTTTCTAACATATTTATATTGAGAGAATAATGTATTGGTTTTAACACTAGTTTATTGACTCCTGTCTTGTGTTTTAAATTTTCACAATTTACAGAAGTCAAATAGTCCCATCTAGATATTGCCTATACCATTGAGATATTGCAACAGAAATCCTGAAATATGAATTCTTGGGTCAGAAAAGGGAAGGGAAACATCAAGTGCACTGAGGTGTAAAGTAGTGAATGCTTATATCGTAAGCGCTGGGAAAAAAAACACATAAGAATTGCTTGTGGTAAAAACATTTGCGCTGCCTATGGCAGCATGCCAGCAAAGAATACATGAGGATGAAGTTTCCAAATTTTGCTCATTTCAACTGCATTGTGACAATTCCTTTTTTATTTCTGTCTGTTATGAGAATTTTTTTTCTCAAGCCATTACAGGCTTAATTTTTTCTTTTATTTCACCTGGTGACATTTTTTTTTCTCAAAATCCTCCATACCCCCCCCCCCCCCCCCCGGAATCATGTGGTTCTCCCCTAAGTGAGCCCCTGACCTATACGGGCCAGTGGATTGCTTCCTCAGTAGAACTGATATGCCTGCCGGTACCGGTGTTTATCGCCTACGGAGGCCATCATTCTTCAGTCGATCAAAGGCGCCTTTCGTACCAAAAAATACACGACAGCCGCAAAAGTGCATCACTGTCAACTTCATAACTATAGAACATATTGAAATACACAGTGAAACGTTTATAACGTAAAAAATGTGCCCCGACCGAGAAACAAGATGGCGTCCACCGATTCTTCAACTCAGATTTTGTCCTACAGTTGTGCGCATGCGCAGACGGTAGCTTTAGCGAAAGTGAGTCAAAATCAAGTAAATATAAAATAATACAAGGCATGTATTACCAAATTTTGAACATTTCTGACGGCATTTCAACTATACGAACACCCATGCCAAACATCAAAATAATCAAATCAGTGGTTTTGAGGAAAAATTGAAAATAGTGGTTTTCACAAAAAAGCTAAAAAAGTGACTTTAAAATGATTCAATCAAAAAAAAAAAGACCGTTTGAGATACATGCCCAAGTGACCACTAGACCAAATTTCAGAAAAAGTTACTGAAGCGTTTCTGAGATACCTGCGTCCACAGCATACGGCCCACTGTATGCGACAACAGAGGCCGCGTCATCACATTAGTACTTTGTGCCCACAGGGCACAAAGGACTAACAATTTCCTTCAGCTTCATGAACATACAATTTTATGCCAAGCACAAAACACCAAACAGTTGTGAAAAATACTAATACTACTGAACATGACAGTAGGTTGGTTACATAATATAGTGAAAACAGTGCAAATTTTGATGTTATAAACAGAAATTCACACAAATTTTGTCTTTGTGACTGATTTTATGAATGTAAACCATATCCTCTGACATGTGATTTTCAAAGTTTCAATCAGAACATCAGAGATTACAAATACCAATTTTGCAGTTCCTTTCTGAGTGATTTCCAAAACTCTTGTCAAAATTTTTGGACCAAAAAATTTCTTTTGCTTATCAATGATGGAAATCTGATGTCATGAAGAATGAGCCCTATTATATTATTTGTACCTCTACATGTGAAATTATTTCTATTATATTTCATAACTGTCACTCAGTGTTGCTAGAATCAGAATGGTGTAGGACTTCTAATTTCTCAAATACACTATGGGTGACATCTGGCCAGTTTCTAGACTGCTTGTAGCTATCATCGTCTTTCCTGAAATACACGTACATCAATGTGCACATCAGTGAAACACTTCCTCCCACAGGATTCAAACCACCAAGATATAAAACAAAAGGTACAGCAACTGCCCTCACCTTTGTAAGTCTCTCATAGAAGAGCCTGAAGCTGGCTATGATGGATTCTGTAAAAGCCGACCTGATTTGCTGAAACATACTGTCAGATGCTGCAACAGCCAATGGCAGAAGGCTATCCAGAGTCCTTATAACTGTGGCACAACTCTGAAAGAGAATAATATGCGTAAAGTAATCTACTTATTAGAGCTAGCAAGTTTAGTACAAAGCTTTGTAATCTATCAGTATCAGTGTCACATAAACTCAACCAGCTAATGTTATAAAACTGTCACAACACAACGATAAGAATCAACTTCACACTTACTATACAAGTAATTTGTAATAATATAGGAATCATTTGTAACTTTCACCATCATGGTTTGGCCCAATAGTGATTGTGGACCTGCATACAAGGAATTTGGATTAAACAGGTTACAGCGACAATAGCTGTAGCTATGTTGATAATATCATCATTATTTTGTCCAGACAAAAATTGTATTTTGTTCTGTTCCTTAAATTAAAGTATGTTTAACTACAAGGCATGAATCTTGCACACACAGTGATCTGCTTACAATGTGCAGTGTGAATGTTGATTATATATATTATAGCCCAAACATGGGACTATGTGCCCGAGCACAGGTGACCAATTACCGACGTAAGGAGGGCAAAGTCTCCTGCCTCAAGGGTACATAGTCCCTTTTTTGGGCCATGATGTTTTTATTACATGCCTCTCTTACATAGTTTTCACTCCAAATATTTAGGTTAATTGGCAAATGATAATCAAATTCTTTATTTCCATCTAAGACAAAAATCCGCTAAAAATGGAACAATTTTCATCAATTTTCATTATCAAATGGCATATTGATATATTTAAACCACTGTTATGCAGTTTATTAATTTTTTTTTATGCAAAATTTTCCAAAAACCGGATTTCCTATTCAAAACATGTAATTTCAACATTTTTACATCCAAAAGTTGTCAAGATGAAAATAGTTCTGGTTCAGTTTCAGTCAAGTGATGACTATGTGGCCTGCAACGTCATCAAAGAGTTACCACTGAATCTTATGGAGCGTGCGTCGTTCGATATACGAGGCATGTAATAAAATGAATCTTAGACCAGACTCACATTCAGTAGTCAACAATAACATAAACATACATGTACATACACACAGGTTTTCTATTTAGAATTTGGACCATGGATGTCTCTCTCTTACACCCAAGGTTGGACACAAGGCATGTCAACATGACTTTGGGAGGTGAGCAAGATACTGTATTTTACTGAGAGAACAAAAATTAATGGACAATGCATTAGAGAGGGCCAGTAGCTGTAAATTTTAAGGATTTTTCAGTATTTTGTTTTTGTATCTCAACTGCCTGCAAGTTCTTTTCTACGACTCCAAAGCATGCTGAAACACCAACTATTTAGCTTATCAACACAGCATCTACATGTATACATGCAAAATGCAATGTTATTGTTTACGTTTGAATTCTGGTCCAGACCAGAATTGATTTGTCAACAATAACAATACAGTCTAAACATGTACAGAGTGAATTGACAATCTGCATACTGTGTAACTCAACATGCTTTGGGGACTAGAAAAAGAAACTGTAATTGACAATAAAAAATAGTGGTAAAGATCACAAATGGTTACAGCTACTAGGCCTTGAAAGGTCAGTTTATTGAGCTTTAACAGAAGAATAATAATAATAATAATAATAATAATAATAATAATATTGGGTTCTTCTATAGCGCACATATCCAGAGATGAATACAAACCTTGGAAATCCTCCTGGGATAATCAATCTTTCCACCGATGAGATCATCTGTAAGAATAAAATTTTGAAGCTGAGGACTTTGATATATCCTCAGAAAGCACACACTAGACATTGTAATGTACAAAAGATGTGATTCTACCATACTGCAAGTGTGCATGACAACACCATGACAATATTGGACAGCTTCCCGTGTTTACAATACATCTGATTCACAGATATAAAAATATTTAAGTTTCATTTGTTGTTTACAATAAAGTTACAGGTTTGCCAATATATAAAGTAAAAAATTTAATAATGCTGAACAGTACCAGCAAGTATCTCTCTTTTTTTGAAAAAAAACCATTTGCATATATTGTTATCACTTGTAACAATCTGATATGGAAGGAAAACCTCAACATTTTTTTTTGAGCATTTTTAAAAGTATCACAGTGTTCAGTACAATAAAGCTAGTGATGAGCACCAAGACTACTCTTTAGAATTCATAATAATTTCATAAGTGGAGAGTGATAAAACAGAAAAGAATCAATAGGTTTAGAGAATTCAGTCGAACCATAGCTGTGTGCCACTTCTGGAAGTACACCTGTGATTATCACTGTGACAAGCTTGCCTATACTGACGCAGGTTAACACACAGCTGGCACCAAGCGCCTTAGATGACGTAAAATTTGAGGCATGTAAGTACTGTGTATTGCTTTTGTGTCACAGACTTTAGATTGAGAGACCTACTCACCACAGACTGGTACCATTTCTATAGTGCGTTCATTATCATACAATTTCATGAGCTCAGTCATGGCTCTGTGATTGGTGGCATCTACCAACGCAGTCACTGACTTGGCCAGTGATGGAATCAGTTTTTCACAACAACTAGACCACTCCCATTTAGGTTTGTCCTGTAACATTAAAGGCTTGTGTTCTTAGTTTCTACATTCATGTGAGCCATATTACAAGAATATTGTAAAATCCACTGCATTCTATCCAAGTTAAATGTTTACAACACAAGAAAAATTTGGATATTACCCAATGTGTACATTAGAATATTCTGGTTTCTTAGAAGGAACAGGTAATCTTTTGCACCAAAGTCAGGCTCAAGTAATTCAATTTTCTTGTTTTGTACATGTATCCCGCAAACACGCAGGCTTTTTGAGGTTTTCAGAGGAAAAAAAAAAAAGTGTACTAGTGTTTGTATAGGACTTTATCACATAGCTTTTCTGCCAACAAATCTTTGTTTACAAATTTTGTAAAACCTCCATGCTTACAGAATGTCAAATTAAGTGTAAGTTGTGGAGGTATACAAAAAGTTTTTGTTTTAATTCTTGAAAGGGCAATCATTAATAAATAAAATAATTTAAGTACTGTAAATCACTATGCAATACACGGAACCCTTTTTCACACAACTGCATCTGAACTGCAGGTTTCACCTTCACTTTGCATATATGAATGATTCACTCACAAGACTAGCTAGCTTTCGGATGGTTGGTGGTGTCCCCGGCGGGCTACCGTCTTCTCCCAGCATTGCCTGCGTGACACCAAATGGCGGTGGTATGGAGTCTGGTAGCAGGGCATACCGGGAGGCAGAATAGCTACTTTCCCTTTCTTTGTTGCCATACATAGCCTTGTCTTTATCGTGTTCACGGTGCTCTCGTATGTTGTGTTTCAAAACTCCTGGTGACACGATAAAGAGGAGAATTCTTGATGATCAATTTCACTTTGCAAACCAATACGGTTAGCCATTTGAATGAGCTGTGGTACAAACATGACCAGGTGTCGAAACTTACATGTACACTTAAACAAGTGTATTTCTGTGCATGAGTTTAACTGTGTGTATGTTTGTGACACTGAAACATGACTTCTTACTCATCTGTTTTCCATAGAGCACTGCAGTAGTAAGAGTGTGACATTTTAATCCATATTGAGCCTATTCTATTCAACTATACGTCTATTCCATAAAGACACACATTAGTTCCTTTCACTTGCTCAGTGATATCAAATAGGCCAACAGGGGCCACATACAATGACTTGGGAGTTTCTAGTCAACACAAGTCCTTCATAGATGATTGATGGTTTCGACAAAATTGAAACCCCATGACAGCAGAAGATGGAAGAAAGTTGACACATTGTCAAACAAACTCACCTCTGAGTCTTTCTTTGTTTCTGAGTGGTTTAATGCCAACAACGGGACTCCATGAAGTCATTCTGTGGAGATCCTCCATAAACATGTCTATTTCATGCGTCGCCGATATCAGTTTCACCAGACAGTCAACCTCAGATGCCAACAGGAGTTTGCTCTCTGTGTTTGTGGGAGTCAAAAATAATACATGTAAGTACTGCAACATAATTAGAAATCACTACCATAGTCTCTCAATATGCAGTGTCCAACCATAACACAGCAATGAATGTGATGAAAATCAGTTTCAAGAATATAAGGTTTTTTAGAGAGTTTATGCACAAAGTAAAATACCTGCTTCAATTTAAATTCTTATCAATGATATATGAGTCAGCATTCCTAAAGGTCATATTTGTACCCCTAACCCATACATACACCCCTCCACCGCGACCCCCCCCCCCCCCACCCTGTTACCTACATGTAGTTTGGCCACTTCTATTGAAAACAGACCAGTGCCTGATGGTGAATAGGTAACTACATGGTAACTTCAGAAGAAGTACACTAGTTTGCATGAGGTGATACAAAATGGAAAGCCTCTTCCCATGTGTATACATTTGTTTCAAAACACATAAGTCCAGTTTTGTAAATGTGAAAGGCTTCATGATTGATTTCAAAACACTTTGTTCCATACATCCCTAAACAAACATTAGGGACTAATAAGGTACTGATGCATTGAGGACTCAGAGTCAGAGTACTGGTAAATGTCTTGGTTTCAAGGTCACTACAAATGTGGGCAAGAAGGAGTGGGAGGGTCAGTGAGGATTGGACCATCTCCCTCTACCATGGCCTTTCCAGAATATTGATAACCAAACCGACGAAACTAACCTCCATTTCCTTCCCTTTCTCCCTCCTTCACTCCATGGTCCATACCTTCACTGCTTCCTGTGGTGGTACCATTCTGAAGACTGCCATTTTTGTTCTGGCCAGCGCCTCGGGACAGGTCGAGCCACACCCTGTCAACGATGTCACCAAGGGCCATCGACAGACAATCCAGGTACACTTCCTGAATGGCTGAGAAGGTCTCCACAGAGTTGCTGAAGACATCTGTCATCAGGACATGGTAATCATCGCTAATCATGCACTTCAGTGCCTCCTTTATGCGACAGAAAGCCACCGTGACCTCTCCTAGTTTCATTTCCTTTTCCTCATCGTCACTCTCTGGCATCGGTAGACTGTCACTCAGGATGCGCTCCAACTGCTGCGCTCGGATGGAACGGTACCTCCGCCATACTTCTTCGTACGGGTACAAGACACACAGACTCTGTAAATACTCAACCCTCTTGCACTTATTTTCATCCTCATGCTCGGGGTTTGGAATCACAGGCAACATCTGAAGCTTCTCATAGAAGAATCTTCTGAACCTCAATCGGATGTCATCCCAGAGGGCCTCATTCATTTCCTCAGTGTTGTCGGTGACAGCATTGATTGACACTGTTGACTCAGATCCAAGTTCTGAGGGCACAACCCTGATCGGAATGGCTATTCCTTCATGAGAGGATAGCTTAAGTAAATTCTGGAAAATAGCCTCTTCATGTCCGGGATATTTTGACAAAGTTTGTAACTGTAAAATACATAAATAATACCGGTAGTTAAAGTACACGGTAAAGTAGGGACACTATTGGGGAAACGGAAGCTGCACTTGAAGACAGCTGAGCCTATATCATTCTCATAAAAATAATCAGTTATTTAGGGGGTTCTTGCATAGCTTGGTGAAGAAACTGCACCCTTTAGGTTTATTTCATTTTGTACAAATGTGCAGTAAAGTCTCGACTGTTCTTCAGCCTTGCTAAGAGGTATCCTCAGCAGACTAGTGATTTTCTGGTCAACCTGTCCCTTTTTGCTTGAAAGATATGTCCTTCATGCATTGAGGGATGTCAGTAAGGTGTTCAAATGAATGGCATTTTGGCATGGGTGTAATAACAGGCTTACAGCGTTACTCTACTGAAAAACAATTGGGGTGCGTGGACCATTGTTTGGTATGAATAGCGACAGGTCCTCAAGCTAGCTGTATACTTACGATCTTCCGAAGCAGCCTTGTGACATCCTCAGGTTCAGGCGGCATACAGGCGGCCCTTTCCATCAGAGCACACTGATTGAGTTGTTCAACAGCCTCTCTGGGACTGATGTATAAATTGCCAGACATGTCATTGGTGGCTTCCATGATTATGTGCATCTTCTCTTCTAAGCTGCACATTGAGAGTGGGGATTTGTCGAGTTGTAAGACGATCAAACATTATGACTACACCTGTAGTCAGAACATCAGCATGTTCTCGACAAATTACTAAAAAATACCGCAATTATACTTTGTCGCTCAAATTTGATCAGAATTGGTACATACCAAAGATCAACAATAAGTGTTATTTCTATCTGTTCAGTGCAGGAAAATTATGCATTGATTTTATGACAATTTCTGCACAGTACAACCAGAAAAACAACAAGAAATACAACCAGAAAAACAACAAGAAATATTTAGACCAGAAAATTAAGAATGACAAAAGTAAATAAGGTCTGAAACTTTAGGTACTGAAGGTCAACTTTAGCCACATGCATAGCAGAGAATCTTTCTACCATGGATGTACAAAAATAGACATCCATATGGTTTCAGCAGATCTGTTAATATGTCACAGTTCATAACAATGACAGGAAATGACAAATTAGCTGTTTCAGTTACTGCTATCACTCCATAACATAATAGGTACCCTGCATACAAATACGTTAAAGGTCAAAATCCTCTTATTCAGATGTGTGGGCTGATTCAGTTCACTGCCACCCTCCTGCACACTTGCAGTATTTCCCTTTTTCTTACCTCATTTGCACATTTTTCACACTGATGTGTTAATTTGAACAAATTCACATCTCAACCCCTACATCTACCTGTACACCAAATACTGAGATGGTAGCTTTCGCGGTATAGGAGCCTTTGTGTGTGACGGACATACATCTGCACATATCCACAAATATACAGACACAGACGCCACTCAGACTCATCATATAAGCTCTTTTTGGTATTTATATATAAACCAAATATGAGCTAAAAATGTAACGCGAGCCAAATTTATTCAGATGGCAAGACTAAAATATAAAGGTGCTGATGCTAAATATACTTGGGATGCATATGTTCATGAAGAGATCAACGACGAACCATACTTCTTTGTACATGACTACATTTTTCAATGTACTGGAAGAGTTTTTTTCTATGATAGGACCTTTTTATTCTCCTAATTGGAGAGTAACAATGGAATTGCAGGTCTTTTTTCCATTGACAAATACAAATATGACAAATACATTTGAATAAACTGTCTGTGTGCATATATAAGGTGATTAAAACATATTGAGCATAATTGATATACCAGTAACGGATAGATGTATCAGGGCTCCATCCCTCAATAGCCTTCTCCCTGGTGAAATCACAGGCATTCGACTCAATGTAAGCAAACCACTGCACTGATGCATGACTGATGCATCCAGTATAAGAAAACTGGTTGCATCAGTGACGGTTTCCTTACATTGAGTCGAATGCTTGTGGGTGAAATGGTTGAATAAAACCATAGTATACGTATACACAGCAAACCTGTTTGCATTATCATCCAGCTGTTGGTCGATGTCTTTAATAACAGCCTGCAAGGTCTCTATACTCGGTATGCCGTTCTCAAACATGGCACCCACCGAGGGAGCCTTGGCGGCGTACTGCATGTTCAGGCCGTGGGCCATTGTTGGTTATGAAAACAGAGACTGAAGGTGTTTATCTCATGGTGGAATCTATCGGTGTAAACAAGAAAGAAATGATTGAAAAATTCTCTTTGGGGAAAAAAGGGGAGGAAGGTGGAAAGGTAACTCTGTTGTGATTTTGAATAATGATATCGCTATCATCTTGAATTGACGTCCTGCCAGCCGAGCTCAGTCATTCACTCATTGCGCTCGGTGCTTCGTTACACAGGTGTTTCGTGGTGTATCTAGACGCTACAGGAGGGATGTATCATTACCGGACAAATAAGCAATACCTTCGCTCATAGAATGAAATATGAAATCACGGCATTCAAAAAGAACGCCGGTGATGGATCAATGTGAACATATTACAGTCGACTGGTCGCGATGCATCAACCCGTACGTCACGGATATGGGATCGACGTGCCACTGGCAACGAGGTCAACCAAACAAACAATGGGACATTTCCCTTCAGTCGGAATATTCGTACCACTGCAGACCAAGTTTGCTAAGCCGGTGAAAATCACCTTCGGCCTTTCCCTGCTGGTTCTACTCACAATTTGTACCTTGAATATGCATCACTAACGTCCAGTCCATGCGCATCTCCTCACTGCTGCATTCGCCGTAACAACAATTTTTATGTTGACCCCTGACCTCTCAATATTCTTTCAACGCACATCAGAGGGCGCTGTTTAAAACGCCAAGGCCTGCCGAAAGAAAGCGCACTGGAGTTTCTCACCGTCTGTCGCGGTCTCAGTGTCAGAAAAGTCAGTGGCAGTTATAACTCGACATTTTTGAAGGTACACGAGACGAAAGAGGTAAATTACGTTTGTGAAATATCTAATTTGTACAATTGTTCATATTCTCAACGGTTTCGCCTAATTGTCACCGAGATGGACACCGGCTCACCACAGCAAAGAATACTGAAACCCTTTCAGCTCAGCACAAGTTCACCTATCCAAATGGAGGGAGCGTCAGTGGCGCTGCGGCATTTGGTCAGAGATGAATAACAAATGGAACGTTAAGTTGAACATTTTACAAATTATCTCAATGAAAAGACGAACCATTGTGTTTTTGTTGTCGGAATAATGCATGCATGCACAGCAATTAATGCACAGTGTTGGAGGGTACACCGTGTACGATATATTTTTTCTCAAAGAAAATTTGTAAAGCTCGTCTGATCGGAGGAATATCGAAAACAAAAAGCTATTTTATGTTTTAAGGCTTAGAAAAAATTTGCGTGTTTCTGTTCACAACCGTCAAGGAAATAGCGTAGGTCAGTCGGGAGCTTTTTCTATTTTTTGTTATTTTCATTTTAGGGTTACCGCAAAAACACAAAAAATTCGGTAAATTTTTGAAAATGAGAAAAAAGGGTTTAGGGTCAGAAAGCGTTGAGTAGGTCGGATTACCTTAAACACACATACTTTTATTTGGCCTAAAGTGTTGCAGGGCGCATCGCTCTTATTCATATATGTTTCCTTCATAAATTACTTTACCAAATATTTTGGAAAACACATTTGTCCAACGCCAATTTCCACTAAAAGCGGCTAGCCCGCGCCCAGGCTTAGTATGAAAATATGGTATAATCATATTTTAATACGCAATTTATTGTTCCGCAAAATTTGGAATAAGGTAATGAAGCAAAGTCAAAAATGCAAATTCAAGACGTGAAAAAAATGTTCAAGATATTGAACTTGAATTTTCAATTTCCATGTAAACGATAAGGTGGATACAAATTGTTTTCATTTCAATGTGAACAAGTTGAATGTGACATCACTGCAGGGTGATTGAGAGAATTTTCCGATGAAATTTATAAGCGCAAGGAATGAGTGTAATTTCACTTTTCTGTTAATTCGTTCTCAAAATGGAGGCGGAAATCGTCAACCAAGCGTATAGAAGCAAACTCATTGTAAAGCTCTACGAGTAATTACAATTTTCACCGTCTTAGTTGTTTGAAAATCGAAAAATTTTCCTATACAATAAACACAGGAATGGCGGCTACTTTGAATTTCCAAATGTCTGTATATTTTAAGTAATTTCTTTCTCTAGTACCAAATTTTGCACGGTGACCCCCAATTTTTTTATTCCTGATTTGGTAAGAGAATGGTTGAAAGTTTCATTGAGTAAGGTTTGAGCAAAATGTTAAGCCTTTCACTTTCGAGATGCATGCTGTCTTATTAGGGAAACAGTCGTCGGAAGTGCGCTCAAAGGTAGTAAGGGACCCATACGACCAATGTACATACTGTATCCAAGATACGTCGGTGGTTGATGAAAGTTAAAACATGTCTGTCATAATCTACTTTGTATAATTTAAATGTTGCAGATATGATGGTGAGGTGAATCTAGATATCGTGCACGAAATACATTGTTTGTAATCAAGAAACTCGCACAGGCGCAGTTCTGACGACGGTTTCCCTTAATTAAGGGAAAATATTGACGAGCTAACTTGCCCTTTCTGTAGAAACTGAAATGAAAACTGCATAATAGGAACATTTGCCCCGTGGTAGCTTTTATCCAACTATCCACACGATACAAAGATGACAGTACAACAGCTCGTCGGTGCTCTTATTACAATGCACCTTATATGGGGACATTTGTCCGACAAATACTCGGCCTCTAAAATTTTTACAATTCCTTACACTGAAATAAATTCATTTGAATTTAAAATGCGTATGGTTGTCAGTTACCTGTCAGAAAAGATAATCGCATCTCCAAAATGTCAATTGAATTGTTTTACAAGTAGCGCCGGGCATTTCAAAATAAATGAGGGTGAAGTTTATATGAACATGTGGTATACACAGGACCGGACTGTTGCTTTCTTTAACTGTTTTCTGAATAGCCTTAGAAAGGGGAGCTCACGATATATCTTTAAAAAACTATGCACATGATTTTAAGGAATCAGTATAATTATCAGATGATTACCTGGTTTGACTTGCGGAGAGTAGGGAATGAAGCACTAGGCTGTTTTTTAAGTTGTGTGTTGTTTTGTTGGGGTTTTTTTTTGGGGGGGAGCTTGCAACTTTTGCCCCGGCTAAAATTTTACAAGTCCCAAACTGACGCAAGCAATCACTAACAAAACTATTTCCTCAGATACATTGTAATTGGCAGATCTATTGCACCACTAATCGGAAGAAACCTTCGCTTTTATTTAAATTTTGAAGTCATGTCACAAATATTTCAAACCGTGCCCTGTAAAAGGGAGCCACTGTTCGGCAATGTTCATCACTTCAAGGAGCGAACGCATCCCTCGGGAAGCTATTCCAAGTGGCCATAAAATCTGACCAACCCCCTTATACTGGTCCATGTGTTCTTACTGTTACTTTACCTTGTGTCTCGGTAATAATTAAGGCAAGACTCACTCGCTCGCGCATGATACATACGTACTGGCATCTGATCGTGTCGAGTTTGATGTTGCTGTAAATGACAATTACCCTTATTACCACAAGTGTTTCTTTATTTTGACAAAAATTTAATCGAACCAATATTTATTCAGGCGCCCACTTACTTTACCGCAGAATAGATAATGTACTAGCATAATTATTACAATGGCAATGCAACACATACATGTAAAGACGTTCTTGACTTTCTGACCTTCAAAATTAAATGACCCTGATCTGGTGGGAGGGCTACAGCATTTTATGTGGGCCATCACGAAGTTGACCTTAGAAAGATGGATTCATTCGTATTATATTGTTCCGCGCCAAAAATTGTTGGTAAATTCCAAAAATAAATGTAACACCTGCCAAAAATGTATTGAGTGGGTTTTGTAAGCTGGGTTCCACTTTAGAAAAAACCCAAGGCTTAAGACAACCCGACTATTACAGATTTCCTTTTTGAATTGGTTGATGTTTATGTGTCAAGCAACGTCTATTTTACTTTACCTGCATTTTACATGTAACGCTGAACGTATCATGTGAACACGGTCCACTTATCTTACAGAAACAATTGTTCCACTGAAAAAATGTTCACGATTACAGCGCATTTCACTTCGGTGTCACAACTCAGTGTATAAGACGGACACATTACTTGTACAAAACAAACTATTACATGTATCACACACGTGCAGCCATCACATTGAAATTGATTAATCCCGTGATACAACAAGTGGACAGAGAACGTTTGCCAATAACTGCTGTAGAACACTGGGAATTCATTACAAAGAAACAACAGAGGGTAGGAACTCTGCTTCATATCTTGATCTGTTCCTACAAGTGGGTACTAATGGGCTACACACTAAGCTGTATGACAAAAGGGATGATTTCGATTTTGAAATCATAAATTATCCCCACTGTCAAGTAATATTCCATCTGCACCTGCTTATGGTGTGTACGTGTCTCAACTTCTCAGGTATTGTAGGGCTTGTGATTCCTACACTGATTTTCAACTGAGACACAGCTCATTGGCATCAAAATTACTGAGACAAGGATACACAACAAAAAGACTCGTTAGGACTTTCAAAAAGTTCTACGGTCGATATGACGACATTGTGGCCAAATATGACACCTCGGTCACACAAATGATTAACGACAGCATTCCCGGCTTTGACTTATTACAGTGATTCATATCCTGTATCTTTTCATACAATATTTAGACAATTTTGGGACCAATCCTGACGGGTGTAGCATGCTAGCAGGGTACGCTTACCCATTCCGGACACCTGGTACCACCACTTATTATCAGTGGTTCAGGATGGTCCTACTTAAATTTGTAAATCACAATTGTTCCATGGACCTGGTAATATATTACCTTGAATGGAAATGATTATTGGACCAGTTTAATGTCATATTACCGGACACCATAAGATGTAGCGCTAATCTCAATCTTTTTAATCGCCTATTGAACATTTTTATTTTTGGCTAATGTAAAAAATGACCCTGTATGATTTATAGTTATTACAGATTTATACAATTATTTTTAGATTTTTATTTGATTGTGTAGAGGACACCAGAGAAGATTGCAACCTTACAGGGTCATTTTCCCGAACTGCGGTTGTAAATGGGAAATCTTTCATTTTGAGTAAACAAATAAACCGTTAAATAGTATGAGTAAAAGGGACAATATCCGTAATTTTGAAATATTTCATACTTTTGTAATCTCCCTACTGAAAATTAAGTATATTTCCTTCTCCTTCTCTTTAAAATATGCTGAAACACAGAGTATCAACGTATAAATCACGATGCTTTGTCTACAAAATGCGATCTTTGTCCAGACTTACATTCAGATGTCAACAAAAAATATTGGATATAACACATACGGGCTCTTTAAATAAGTTGAACCATCCCCCTCTACTGTCTATGGTTGAAACACACAGTAATAAGTTGAACCATCCCCCTCTACTGTCTATGGTTGAACACACAGTCGCTTGTCGTTCGGTACGCGGCGACAGCCGTTCTTATGCATCATTAGAAAGCGGAGAAGTTCGGAAACAAAATGGCTATCACCGAGTTCGGAGACGGATTTCCCTCACAAAAAAGGCACAATTTATTCAATAAACCAGCATCGATGGCTTCCACTACCTCTTTTAATTCATACCTGCTATCATCTTTGCGTAAAAAAACGGCCTTCACCGTGTATCGAACCACAAACGTTCTTGAACACTAAGCACACCGGCGAGATTTGGAGTCCATCAAGAAAGTGTCTCTTGACACACAGATCAGATATGATGGAAAATACATGCATTCACCAGATACACCAAGTGGAGCTGTAAGATTGGTCTTTAAGACAGCGGAGAAATTCACACAATTGATCCGGACTCCCTTTGATTAAATGCAGCAATTACGATCACTTTTAATCAGTCGATTACCCTTCGAGCTTTTTTCGATGAGAATCACGTGATCTGGTTCGTGTGGGGCAAATGAATTAAACGACGAATTTCAAAGGCATACTGTCACCTGTTCCAATTTTGCCACAGTTACCATGGAAAGAGAAAATCTAGCCAATCACAGATTTTAAGCGGGCGGCCGCTTTTTAAAAACAGCGCCCTCGCATGGGCATTTCGAATACCAAGGAACGCCCCTTTGACCATATATGGGCATATTTAGATTACAGGTGACTGTATACCTTTAAGAGTTAAAATGTGTGCTGCACTAATTGTAATTAGAAAAGTAAGGAAAACAGTGTATTAATATAAAACGAGTCATCCTAGTCTCATTGATGGTGGGGTACTGATCACGCATGCGTGTTTCGATCGCAAAGGTTGGCAATATTTCAATCATCACCACTTAAACAAGTTACGTAACCATTACCTTTTAAATATCTGTTCATATTACAATGTATTTCGAATCATTCAAAACCTAGTATCATATAAGATATAAGATCTACGACCAGGTTTACTCCTTCTTCAGACTTTTTCAATATCATATGTTGTTTGATTTTTGAACCTTGTCTGTAATTATTATCAAACATTTCTTAGAAATTGACAATGTGAAGTCGTTTCGCAAAAATTTGCCGCCGAAACAATATTTTCATGAAAAGCTCATACAGAGACGATGATGGATAATATACTGAGACGGTCAAGGATAAAATGACTGTCCACTTGCATGGTTAGAAAAGTAAATAATGTAAACGAACTGGGTTCCGGTTGTCACCATTTTGAAGTTTTGGAAATCCTAACAGGAATTTGAGTTCATTATTTTCATATCCCAGTATTACATTTAATGGATTCAGCTCCGGATAGGAGCGAAAATAGCACCTGTGAATAGTAGTGGTTTCACAAAATGGTAAACCTGTCGAAAGTTGATGTACTCTAATCCTGAACATTGATGCAGTGAACCTATATATTAAATGGCCTCCTGCACCACAACAACGCATGCGCGAAGGGGGGAGGCGACCCTCACGTCCGTATAATTCATTAGGCGGGTTACTCTCGTTTCTGACTCCAACGCTACCGTGGACGAAAACGACCATTCTCCGCGCTGTGTTAAATTATCGCCGCGCTGTGTTGAATTTGTCTCCGCGCTGTGTAAAAATCGCCGCTCGGCGCAAAGCGCGGAGACAAATTTAACACAGCGCGGAGAATTGTCGTTTTTGTCCACGGTACCAACGCTCGGAAATGGCGAACCTGTCAAGTGAAAGCAATCAGGGACGCAACTGGTATATATCTGCGCCATGCTCTAGGCGATTGAAAAATGCATAAGATGTTTGTTACAGAAGATCGTCTCACTGTTTTTCCAAATCATGTACTAGTAATTCCGTGTGAGGACCCTACACGATAGTAGAGAAGTGCATACCGCACGGTCGGCTGTCCCCTCCACAATTTCGTTTTATTTAGGATCCGATGTCGATGGCAATATTACAGTGTATGACCTATTATGTTCCATCATTTGCACAAGTGCAACATGACAATTCGAAGTCCAAATCGAGTTCGCGACAGCTCGTGTGGGAAGTGTGCTGTTCAACGTGAAGGGTAATGCAAGAGAAAGACTCTGCACAGACCACATTGGCAATTCCAAGCACCCGTGATCCCCATGGGTTCAGGAAAAAATAGGCACCGGAAATTGAGTATTTTCTCCAGTAATTTGTCGTCAGGAAATAGGGTACTTTTTGATTTGATTGGATGCGACTCCTCAATTAATGGAAAAATTTTGCAAAATCATGCATGAGTTTTAGAAATGTGGAAAAAAGTTCGGGATCGGAGGATTTTGAAAATAGGATAAGCAGCACACATTTTTCTCTGTTGCCTAACTACAGTTTGCTCTTTACGGCCACATCACAGGCTTTCTGTGCAAAAGACAATGCAAATTGTCACGACCACAGGAAAGGCTTTTACTCATATTCTTGGGTCTTGTATTTTGTACAAATCATAACCCCAAACTGACTCATAACGTCACCATTTATCGTTTGACGTACGACTTTTTGATTTGACAGAGTTGTAAATATAAAACAGGCTATTTTTAAAGGTTTTTATTTTGTGACCGACTGATTTCTCTTTAGTGTAAGGATGGTGTCGAAATGTAAACAGAAATCAATAATCTTACAACTAGTGTAAGAAGTATTGTTCTTTGAGAAAGACGGAACAAATGACGTCGTCCGAACACTGCCGAGTAGAGGCGATTTCGATCTCTTCTGAACAATTCCCTGGAGAGTGCTTGCCATTGTTGTGTCATAGAAAGGCATCTCGAACATTCTAAACTGACAACTTTCCCTTGCAGTTCTTCATCTACACTTTGCCAGACAACATAGAATAAATACTGAAAATGGCCGGTGTTTTACTGAGCGGAGTAGCAAGTAATTCGGAAAAAGGGGCTCTTACGGACAACAATTTGAACGACAAGAAAGGAGACTTTTCTTTGACTCCTAATTACTTTGTTTGAATTTGCATATGCGAGTCAATCATAATTTATAATTAATCAATAATGTCTTCTACATAATGTATGTTAGTCACAGTTCCCCTGGTTACCGTTGAAAATATATCGTCTCAACATACATGACATGCATTGATGAACAACTAATGTCTTTTTAGGTACACTCTCAAGGACATAAACATGTTGGCGGCATTGTAGTCGTTTTGAAGAGCTCGCGTAATTCTTTATTGCCCGACGAGCAAAGGTGAGGGAAATTTTACTCTGTGTTTTGTGTTTTTCTCGAATTGAAGCAGTGGAAATTTCTCCCTATATCCTGGCAAACGAGTAAATATTTTAATGAATTTCTTCTAATAGTAGTCCTGTTCGTGGTGGTGAAGTTTGCACTCAAATAATTGTTTACCAATATCATTTGCCATCTTCATCTACGCAATGGCGCCGGCCGCTGTTAATATGATGGGTCATGGGTGTAGAGGAGCAAAGTGATTAAAAATAGATCTCTACCTGATAAAAGTAGAATTGGATTTCTTACAAAAGTCAAACGCCACTTCAAACGTTTCACAAAGACATATACATTGCGTGGAGAGGCAACAATTTTAGGAAATATGAATTTTGAATTCCAATGATATCCTCATGAGTCTTGTCAAGCATTTCTTCCAACGACCTTAAACATTGCCATATATGTTATGTTATGACTTCTTGGTATGTACATGTATGTATGTATGTATGTATGTATGTATGTATGTATGTATGTATGTATGTATGTATGTATGTATGTATGTATGTATGTATGTATGTATGTATGTATGTATGTATGTATGTATGTATGTACATACATACATACATACATACATACGTACTTTCTTGGGGCCAGGATTTGGTACGTACATACATACATACGTACGTACGTATGTATGTATGTATGTATGTATGTATGTATGTATGTATGTATGTATGTATGTATGTATGTATGTATGTATGTATGTATGTATGTATGTATGTATGTATGTATATGTATGTATGTATGTATGTATGTATGTATGTATGTATGTATGTATGTATGTATGTATGTATGTATGTATGCATGTATGTATGTATGTATGTATGTATTTAAGTGGGGCAGGGGGTGGATGGATGGATGGATGGATAGGTAAGTATCTATGTACATGTGTATGTATGTGTGTCGACTTGTTGGCAATTGGATATCTATATTTAGAGGTCTATTGCCTGTCACGAGGCAAAGTCGAGCGTCTGATGCAATACAGATGACAATCATGCGGAAACGACACAGGGCACAGGCGATATCGTTTATTATCATAAACCCGTATCGCCCCATCCCGGTGACATTTACCGTAAAATATCAGCCGTGCTATTTCACGTTAAAGGTCGTCGGTTTTTGAGTGTTCCTAAAGTATATTTTCAACTTGGTAGTAAAATGTAAACAAACAATATAGCCGCCGCTCTCCACCCAAGATTCGATGTTGCTGACATAAAAATTTGGAAAGCTTTCCGGGGGCCAGGATATTTTGATACGCTATAATATTATACTTAATCTTGCAATGCTATCCTGTGGTGCTAGGCCTTGTACAAAATTAACAAGAACTTTGACGGAACTATCATAAGATAACATCACAAGATTCATCTTATCATTCCCACATTTCAGTTTATTTAGCTGCCCGAAATATCGTTTTTCTTGTGATCCTACAGATTTTTATGTTGGCAACATCGAAAAGGCTGAGAGCGGCAGTCATATTGTTTGCTTACTTTGTTTGCTTTCAAGCTGCAAACGGTACAACGTCGCCTGGATGGCACGATATAGGCATGAGCATGTTATATACATATACGTATATATATATATATATATATATATATATATATATATATATATATATATATATATATATATATATATATATATATATATATATTTATATATATATACACACACACACACACACACACACACACACACACACACGATGCTTTGTCAATAATTGACCACAAGACGTGAAAGACTTGGTCCTTGTCTTTTAAGTTCAATATAAACTTTATTCTGTTACATTTCTCTATTTGTAGTTACCTTCTTCATGTTGTCCCTAATTGATATCCTGGCCTTGTAAACCATGCCTTTGACTTGGCAGTTACCCTTCAAGGGGCATGTAGACTTGCCCCGGCAATTACAATCAGCTAGTTGATCCTTACGTTCATCTCCGATGATTACCCTCTTATTATGCTGTTACTTAAGTTTCAGACAGCTATATATCCCGCTTTGCTCTGTTGATCTCCTTCATATAATCGCTGTCACATTGCTCGATCAATAATGTATCCACTCCCGGCCAATACGAGACGAAAGCAAACTTTGCACAACATAATGTACATTGTGGAGTGCAAAGTCTGCTTTAGTCCATTATGGACCGGGGGAATACATTATTGCAATTATTGTATAGTTTTGACAATGCCAGGGAATTCGTAGGTGTAGAAACCTTCTGAACCATAGTACTAGATAATCGGATACATTATGACTAATAATTTGAGGGGATGGCGTCACAAAATTCACTGTTATTGACAAAAGCTGTAATATAATTTCAAATCTTGTAAGGTTATCGTCGACGAGTCTTCAAAGATGTTCTACCTGTTGAAAGGACTGAAGACCTATCTTACAGACTACTTTTTCGTCATTCTACTGTATCTGTCTTTTTCCGGCGTCGTCGATATAATGGACACATTCTACGCAATGTTCATCCAAGAAATGGGCGAATCCTTGAAGTGCATCGTAGAAAATGTAACTTCTGACTATTGTAACGATTTGAAAAAGAATTTGTCAGGTGATGGCCTACTCCACAAAGATGAAGAGGACAACGAAAGGACAAAAAAGTAAATTCCTTCATCTTTACGCAAGTCCACGGCCTTAAATTTTTGTGTGTGTCGAACTTTCAACTGGTTTTGTTTCACGGTGAAAAATTGTGTGTTCTGCTTCCAACAGCATGTTGAAATGCGTCATATTCAATGACCTTGTTATTGATGCGGATTTAGCCGAGCGGTTTTGACTTTGATGACTTCGCTAGGTGACTGGGTGTCGTACGTAGTGAGTACGAATGTGAGTTCGAGTATATACTGATTTTTCTACTCTGGTTTGGTAACTCTGCTGGTGGACAGAATCGTCCCCGAGGCTGTATTTCGCCAAGTAAAGCGATGGATTCATTACTTTGCTAAAGTCTGTGAGCGATGTAATAGCGAGTGTGTGCGTGTGTGCGTTTGCTTCATGAACACTACAGCGTATTTGGAGAGGTCGTAGTTAGAAAACTATATAGCTCAGTTATTAAACCATTCTTTTAAGGCTGGCGATTTAGCTGTGTGGCTTTGACTGTCATGTCTTCACTATAGTGTACCATACGTTCTGAGTTCGAATTCCATCAAGAATTTACTGAATTGTATCAATGTCTGTATATGTTGGTTGATAACTGAGTTATAGTCCACACGAAAATTCATTATGATCATGAAAACCGCGAGTTTGCTTATTTAGAGTTTTTTTATTTAAGGATACTTCACCCCATAAGAAAAAAACTTACTCGTTTTCTAGGTTTCTTTCTTTTTTTCCGTTTTCTAGTGAGGGCATGAATATTACTGCCATTTACATATAATGAGCGGTTTTCCAAATGTCTGAATTTCACAACGTGATTAAAATGAGTATCGTTGTTTGTGGCCATGGTGAGTTATTCTCTGGTATTGTACTGTTATAATTTTATTTCTTCTATTATCTGCTACGTTGTCTTTCAGTGCTGCTGAAAATGAACCCTGTCCGCTTGGAAGTCATACCGATATTACGTGTCAAGTCCGTATACCCGTAGCGGTAAGAGAGTTCAAACACTGGCATCTTTTTGTTCTTATTTAGTCAGTTTTAATAATTTCAGATTTCCCGAGGCTATACAGCTCATTTAGACAGAGTAACATCTCGACATGGACTTGAAATACTTAATTGCTGCCTTTCCTAATGAGAATGGTGCCTCGTGTTCTAAATGAGGATTTTAGGATGTATACTTAAACTTTTATTGAGAGCAACAGACAGAATTTTATTGATGTTAACGCTTTAAAATTTAGTGTGTATGTTTCTCTTATTCGTAGCTATGTTAAGTACCCCCCGTTGTGTTGAACCGCTGGCAAAAATACCAAGTGGACATTCACGCTGCAACTTTTACTTTTGCATTAAGATTTCAGTACCCCTTCATGGCAATGTTTAAGTGTTTATACTCGAGAATATTCTGTTCATCGTCAGCATTCTTCCGTTTATTAATGTACTGAGACTTTTGAATTAGGATGCAAATAGGTTTTGGTTTTCCGTAGGTATATGCAGGATAAATAAAATTACGAAAGCTATGCGCGCTTCGTATGCGCTCTGTATGCCGGAGCTGTGCCCCGTTGATTAGCAAGTTCCAGTCAGGCAGAGCGATTTTTTGAAGTCTACTCTTAAAGTGTTTCTTTGGGCAGGGAAAGAGTCAATAGTGCAGTACTTGAAATGTTCATTATCGTATCAAGGAGAAATCGTTGTGTTCTTTTCGACTAGCATGTATTTTGAAATTGGACCTTGTATCTGAGTCGACGCATAGGCCGACAGCGGGCGTCGAAAGTTTACTCGACCCATGTACATTTTTTTTTCACGTCAACAGTTTCGGGACTCAAAAGCATAATTTTTACAAGTTTATATCCATGCTCATCACTGAATCAAATAACTAATATGCAATTTCTGAGGCCTTCGAGAGTCTAGTGGTTATGATGTCAGACAGCTTGTTACGTTTCATTCGAGATGTATGAAAATAAATAAATAGATAAATAAATGAATAAATAAATAAATAAACGAGTAAACAAAAAGTTAAACAGATTAAGTTTCATTATTATCGTTGTTGTTGTTGTTATTGTTTTCCTTCAGATATCTATTCTGCTCTTGCTGTCATTACTCGAGAAAAGAAAACGAATGTGTCTGCAAGTATGCAATGGAAGACCATCGTTTCCAATGTAAGTTTCGTTTATTTTGAAGTTTCTTTGAAAGCAGGTGCGCAGTGCTGTGTGCTTCACATGTACAATCTTCAGTGTGGTCGTTCGTATATGCATTTACATATTATATTATAAACCATGTATATATTATATTATAAAACACATACATACACACATACATAGATAGATAGATAGATTCATAGATACATAGATACATACATAGATACATACATACATACATACATAGATACATACATACATACATACATACATACATACATAAGTACGTAGTTTCTTCGTATGTATTTAAACTAGTAAATCTAAATTGGTATATATAATACTTTGTTTCCGTTTCTCAACCTCTTCTACTCTCTCTCACTGATTTGCAGTCCCGTAAACATGCTTGATGATCACGACAATCGCATCGGTCACATTGCGTCGTTCGGAATGACCGCGTCAGACGCACTTGGTCTTCTGAATGGACGTTCATTCATTAGCATAGATACACTTCCTGCCTGGATGGACGGTAAGTATTTATCTATGTCATTTCAGTCGGAAATCATGGCTTGTTTCTTGCAAAGAGTATTACGGACGTGATGGTTTTTGCATAATTTGAAACGTGGCCAAAGGGGCCGGCGTTCAAAGATTCGTTTAGTTGTAATGAGCTTGTCCTGTGCGTTTTCTGAGGTAATAACACGGCCCATGGTTAGGGTACTTTGATAATGAATGAAACAGATCTCCTTGTAAGGCCTTGTCTATATTGAAGTTTAACACATGTACAACCTCGCCCGTTGTCGAAGTGAAAGTGGCACAGTTGGAGCTGTTTCGGATAATTGCATTAACAAAAGTTAATTTTAATGTATTCAATATTCTTATAGAACAGAACAGTTATAAATTAACATTTGTGTCTATGTTTACAACTATTGTCTTACAAATTTTGATCTAGTGTTATTGGATTATGGATTGGTATGATTACGATTATTGAATAACCATTTTCTTCCCCATAGAAAACATCATATGATAAATAGACAAGGAAAATGTAAACATGTAGATTTTTGCCTTTCATCAGCCATGCAATTGTACCAGCATATTTCAAATTGTGACAATGATAGAATCTCATTAAAAACTATTCGATTTTAAATGGAATAAGTCTTTAAGGTAGACTTTCGGACTCTCGTGACTTGCAAATATTTTACTTTGCTTGTCGATAGGTTTTTGTGAATATTTTAAAACTCTGTAGGAAAGGGTAAGTTTCTTTGGTCTTGTTGCTATGAAATTGAGATTTTATTTAACCATAGAAGAGAGGATCATTGGATTATGCACAGAAGATAATCTGTGGTACTTTGCGTCTATCATCAAACCATATTTTTAATAATCCTATTTTTTATCTTGATTACGAAAGAGAAAAGCGTAAGGGTTTCCTAAAGAATGACAAAAGTTCAAAACTCTAATTTTTTGAAGTGGGTATAATTTTTTTTGAAGTGGGTATAACCTTAACTTAACAAGGGTAGCTTTGATATAGTACTACCATGGTTCTCGTTGGGACTACGACGCCGACTATAAAATGACCTCGACGGGAGCAATATACACGTACGGGAGAGAGTGACTTACTGGCGTGGTCCGCTGACATGGTCAAAAGCATTATGCATTTGATCGTAAACGCAAGAAAATACTCTCGGAATTTCTCTGCGATTCGGCAAAAATGACGCAAACCATAAACACTCCAAAAAAAGACATTTCTGATGAACTCAGTGATGCTTTCAACTTTTTTCATTGAAAGTATTAGGTAAAAGAGAGCTTCAAAATGTAATTGGTCGTCAGGCTTTGGGTGCACTGATCCCTCGAAAATGGCAAGGTTGGCGCTGTTGAGCTCCCGAAAGGCGACTCGAATAATTTGCTTGCCAAAAGATAAAGGATGAAGGCTTGTTGCCCTCTTGAAAAGTGACGACGAAGAACTAATTTACATAGAGTATATGAACAATGACGTCATCGTTAAAAATATTTAATGAAAAGTGTGCATGTGCTGTATGTGTGTATGTATGTATAAAGAAAGTCCTCTTTCAAGCAAGAATTGCAAGGTGACATAGGAGAATGTGTAAATATTTTTAAATTATTATTCTCAAAGTCATGAGTGAATGATTCTTATCCTTGAGGCAAGTGATTTGCCAAAGTCTTTTGAAGAAATGTCGTTGTCACTCAACGTCTATAATATCGTAAAGATTTGAAATTGAATTACAAAAATAATGACGACGCTTGAAGGCTCAACGAACACACAGTATGCTGCTTGTTTCTGTACCATCTCACTGCATTTGATTAAAGCGTGTCGTATTTGCTGGGAGAAACTGTCCCTTCACGTATCCAATTACTGCTGTATTTACATATGCGTCAAATTCTATAGTCTATTTCAAAGAGTGAACCTTAACATACATTATGCATGTCTTCAGCACAGGTTCCACGCATGGATGCTTTCATAAGGCTTAAACAATTAGATATCTATCTAGAGAGGTTTCAACCGTTCAAGGAAACTGCCTTAGCAAAATATATGTCATAATCTATTACTGGGCGTTTTGGAGCTTGATCTGGGCCACCACGACTGAGCTCAACAACGTCACACTAATAAATGAAATATTTGATATCGTCTCCCCAAATTAACCTGATACTGGCGTGGGTACAAAACAACAATTGCCCAGTACCAACTAAGTCGCAAAATACATTAAATATAAACCGTTTTGTCGATAATTTTCTTTTGACGTTCTGAAAATTTATTTTCGGCATATACCCTGTCCATCAACTATACAATCTGAGCAATCTCGAACCAACTTAGAGCTAGGGCAAATACACGTTTTCGTTCTTTTGTGACGACGATGACGATGACTACAATACATACAAATATAAATTAAGAATACGATGTTGCTTTTGTTGTATGCAAATGGTGCACATATTAGGATAGATGTCAAATTTTACGTGTTATTAAACTTTATGGTAGCCCTGCGTACGATGCTGTGTGTTCCCGGCGTTATGCGACCCCCATCACATGTGGTGGCAGATCGTACAACGCCGGGAACATACGGTATTGTACGCAGGGCTAAACTTTAGGTCAGCTGAATTTCAAATACCTAAGCGTTTTATTGTAGGAAAGTGACATTTTCTATAGCGCTACATTTTGACAACTTGAGTTATGCGTCGCAATTTACTACTATTTTCAAAACCAACCTTTTCGAGAAACAACGGCCATAGCCACAAAGCATCGGGGTTTTATCTTTTCAGCTTTCTGCTGACCCCCTTTGCTAATGTTCACGGAAAGTACTAAGCAAACAGAAGACATTGCACTCAGTCAGGCGTTTAATTTGTCTGTCCACTTTGCTCTATTCGCAGTCTTCATGACGGCAGTCAACGTTGCTGTCGTGGTCTTGGTGTGTTATCCATATTTTGCCTGCGTCGACAGTTCGGACCGTCTCGTGAAATCGGTGCTTGGACTGCTGTACTCCGTTTTCCATATCTTTATGATCACCATAGAACCGATCAAGTGTCCTCAAAATGTTGTGAGTAATATAAGTTGCCGCTACCATGTACATTTGCTTTTAAGGGGGCTGTAACCGACCCTATTGAACAATATGTGTACATTATCATTCTTACGTGATAATAGTGCAATATTAAAACAAGACAAAGAATGGTACATTATATCACCAAACATGTATGTATGTATGTATGTATGTATGTATGTATGTATGTATGTATGTATGTATGTATGTATGTATGTATTTATGTATGGTAGCTGCGCTGCGACGTTACTGAAGACTCGTTTCGGAACTCTTGGCTTCACAATGAGTGCATATAATTTACTGATCTTTGTGCCTTTGTCAAATTTCATTCGTGTAAATATCGCTGAGAGTGCGCGTGCTTTTCGCTTCTATCTGGCGGATTTTCGATGTGTACGGTGGTCATTTTCTTCTTTCTGAACAATCAATCTGTCTCGCTTTTTGGTTTATTACTCAAAATCAAGGGTATTACTGGTAGTGGTACTGAAATCGAATTCTGGGCCTCCCTGCTGCCAGTGTTGGTATGTTCCTCCATCGTGTCCGTGAGGTTTTTCATCATCCTCTGCGAAGAATTATTGTACGTGAGTCGTCTGCGTCCGAGACAGGTTGGTATGATCACTTTCCGATGATACACTGTGGAGTGTTCTAGACTATGAGAGTTACCAAAACATTCCCAAGGCAGAATGCGCCTAGCCTCGGGAAGAGATTATTTAGTCTCGAAATTGTTTTCAATACTTATCTGATCAAGTGTTTGTTTCAACTCATTTTGAAAAGGTACTGTGAAGTTGTCACCGTCTCAAATCAAAAAAATTAATTATGCCCATGTAGTTTAATAGCAAAGAAATAGCAGCGACTGCCTCCCATTTTTGTTTGTGTTTGTGTTTGTATATATATATATATATATATATATATATATATATATATATATATATATATATATATATATATATATATCGAAGTATACAGATGTCCTCGTGGGAAATTACAGTGCTCGATGCTAAAGCAGAGCATCATAAATAATAACATAAAATTACTTCAAGTACAAAGTATATATATAGTTTAATAGCAAAGAAATAGCAGCGATTTTAACTCGCTAGTCCAAGTGTGTGTTGATGTTAGGTATTAATGCCTTTAAATTACCGAAGTTTGCGAGGCGACCCCCGATTTTTGTTCTTGAAAAAGGTGGTCGAAAGCTTCCTCGGCGAAAATTTGAGCAAAAGTTTTAGTCTAACTCGAGGTGCAATACAGAGTCATTAGGGAGCCTTAAGTAATTACAGGAGATGGGCCGGGGAATTTTGCACACACCTGTACCGTAAAATGTGACCTTCCCCCTATCCACCTGTCTAAAATGTGATCCTCCCCCTTGTCCGACATTCTAAAACTTGACCCTCCCCCAACAACTGAGGTATTCTCCCCGGGATTAACTGAAACAGTATCAGCTTATTTACAATAATTGGTTCAATGGTTATGTTAGTTAGGGACAAATTACAGAGGGGAGGGCTGGTGTTTTTCGAGGGACAGTCGCATTTTATAACGCAAGAATTTTTGAAGAGATACGGTATTTCATATATTTGACGGAGGGTCACCATATTTTGTGCAACTATAAGAAGGCCAAAGATGGCTGATATAGTGCTTCATCCAAAAATATCAAATCATAACATATGGAGTCTATCAGGCAAATTATTGACAATTTTCCCCCACAAAACATGCTATATGTGTATATTATATATGGCTGATAATGTATTTCGATGTACTTTGCTTGAATTATGTGCATTTGGGTACAAGAAATTGATTTTGGAATTTCATCTAAAATGTTGGTTCGCTATACATGATGAAACTATGAGTAATTTTTTTCCAATACAAAATATGGTAAATCTGTGCATTTGTGTACACTTGATTATTGATATTAATGTTCTTGATTAGATTAGAATGGTCACAAGTCCATAGTTGTGCAAGAAATATGATTTTGGAATTTCACCGAAATGTTGATTCACTATGCATGAGGGTCTATGATGAAACTATGAATAATATTTTTTCAATACAAAACTAGGTAAATCTGTGCATGTATGTGCGCTTGATTATTGATATTAGTGTCCTTGATTTGACTAGAGTGGTCATAAGTCCATAGTTGTGCAAGAAATGTGATTTTGGAATGTCACCGAAATGTTGATGCACTATACATGGTGGTATATGATGAAACTATGAATAGCTTTTTTTCAATACAAAACTAGGTAAATCTGTGCATGTATGTATGCTTGATTGTTTATATTAATGTTCTTGATTAGACTAGAGTGGTTACAACTCCATGGTTGTACATAAAACACGAGAAATGTGATTTTGGAATTTCACCCATAATGTAGATTCACTATAAATGACAGTGACTGTCTATGATGAAACTATGAATAATTTTTCTCCAATACAAGATTAGGTAAATCTGTGCATTTGTGTAGGCTTGATTATTGATATTAATGTTCTTGATAAGACTAGAATGGTTATAAGTCCATGGTTGTGCAAGAAATTTGATTTTGGAATTTAACTGAAATGTTGATTCACTGTACACGATAGTCTATGAGGGAACTATGCACAATTTTTTCCAATATAAAACTAACAATATCTTTGCATTAATGTACATTTGATAATTGATATACACTTTTGCACCTGTTGCATATGTTTTTGTCTCTTGTCTTTTGTCAGTTTTAACTGTTCAAGGTGTTCAATATAGGATACCACTGCATCTTCTTTGCTTGTGAAACTTGTGGATAATGTGTACGTATTTAAAAGAATCGGCGTCTGTCGTTGGAGATTTCCTGTTCAGGAAATATCACACGGACAATCAAAGGTTTGGCCATAAAATCAGCTTCTGTCAAAAGTGACCCTCCCCCAAGATAGGTTTCTAAAAAGTGACCCTCCCCCTTGAACAGTTTTCTAAAAAAGTGACCCTCCCCCCAATTCCCCCGGCCCACTCCCTGTAATTACCGAAGGCTCCCTTACCGTAAGTAGTCCGGCATATCTTTCAAACTAGGGCCCGATTACAATAAATGTTGATGTCGACTAGTTAGTGGCTTACTTTAACTTGGGAAACACCCTGCGTAGCAGGCCCCACAATAACATGAAGTTAGAGGCCTAAAACTTTTCGCTCAATAGCGCACATATCCAGCAAGTTGTGCTCAAGGCGCTTTACAATTACCCCTGGTCACTGGACCGAATTTGATACCACTCAACTCCCTGGGGAGCAAGCAACAACCCACGCATGCAACTAATCAGCGTAGTAGAGCTAAACGCACACATTACAACCACTGTCATACCAGTTACCCATCACTCCTTGGTGGTGAGAAGCAATGAGGAATAAAGTGCTTTGCTCAAGCACACAGCACCATAGCCATGCCGGGGCTCGAACTCTTACCATCCTGATCGTGCGTCCACTGCTCTGGCAACTGCCTCCCATTTTTGTGTGTGTTTGTGTTTGTATATATATATATATATATATATATATATATATATATATATATATATATATATATATATATATATATATATATATATATATATCGAAGTATACAGCGTGGGAAATTACAGTGCTCGATGCTAAAGCAGAGCATAACATAAAATTACTTCAAGTACAAAGTAATGATATCTATTACTTAAGTTTCATGCATCCTGCAAGCATCAGACAGATGATAGTAGGATGCATGAAACTTAAGTAACAGATATCATTACTTTGTACTTGAAGTACTTTTGTGTTACTTTACACACACACACATACACACACACACACACACACACACACACACACACACACATATATACATATATATATATATATATATATATATATTATATAATTGATTGATTGATTGATTTATCGATCGACAGATAGATATACAGATATACAAATACCATGCTAGTGATGCTAGTAATGGATGAGTTGGCACCTGTCGTCTCTACTGTACGTTTTTTAATGAAACCTATCAAATATTCATTCTAACTGGGGAGGGGGGGGGGGAAACGAAAATGAAATTTACGAATTTTTTTCTCTTCAGCCCCCTGTCTTTAATTATGCTCAGATTCCCTAAGTGTGAACGTGGACGCTACTATCGATATTCGTGCACTTTGTATGTAGTTTTGTTTTTACTTTTTTTATATCGACGGTGTTTATTGTGTTTCAGAATGACCATAAACCTGTCCGAGATCGATCTTGTGGTATTTACGTTCGACATATCTTCGCCAAGAAAAGGTAAGGCCGCTAGGATATTCCGACACGGACACCTGAACTGGCAAATTTTCACACAGGGCTATCTACGTGTGATATTACTGTATGCTTTCCTGGGCCATTTAGCTCTGCATTTAGAACTTACTCAGGGACAAGTAAAACGTAAAAGAGATGTTTGAGCACAAACTAGTTTGCTTAAGCTGTAAATGATTACCGACGATTTTGAAAATCTCAGTATGGCAACAGGAAATGAGATGAGAGTTGTTACAGGTCATGAGCGAGATAGAATGTAAAGATTATTTGGGGGAAATGCAAAGATTCGCACTTCAAAATTGGTGTTTTGCAACAAATGGTTGAAGCTGGTGTGATAGGTAACCATAACGGTTTTTGTACAGTACAATTAAAGACTATCATAAAGAGCTCTGCACAAAAAGGGCGCAAGAGCTGTCATGAGTGTAATAGAAAGTTATTCAGCGGTGTTCAAACTGTACAGAATGAGTGACACTGTGTGTAAGATTTTTATTGCCACTGATACAGGGTGTTTGCGAAGGTCTTCTGAAGAGTTGAATGAATGGCGAAAGGAGTATCAGGTATTATGATGGAAATATTGCACCTCGGGGACAAATTTTCGGACTCTTAATTTTTAACAATACTTTGTTTTCTGCTAGCGGAGGCTCATTTTGAAACCTGTATAGTCAGCTAAAAATGAAAGTAGCTGACTGCTTTAGTGAAAATTGAAAATTTGATTTTCCCCATTTGATTTAAGACAGGGTATAGCGGCATTTGAACTTTCATATATGAGTGCATTTCGGGTAACTTCTCTAATCCAAATAAAAATTTCATTCTGTATATATAGTAATGCCTTCTTCTACATTTTATTGTGAAAGATAACTATGTAAAGTTTTCCATGGAAAAAGTAAACAGATGTTATGACGTTCTGTTTCGAAATGCCTACCACCTGAAAGCGTGGGTGTGGTTTAAGATTCGTTTCGACTACGCATTCATCTGATCTTCATATATTCTCAAAGCTCGCTTCTTCAAAGAAAGACAAGTGCCATGAGTGACAGACGTAAAATTTCTGCTTAGTTCAAACAGGAAGGCCACTGCGTGGCAACAATCCCCAAAAGGCTGGCGGGAGAGACTGCGCCACTGGCTCAGCAGGTTGAGAGGCTGCCTGTACGAATCAATACCAGGGTTTAAATACTCGACAAGGATGCTAGGAACCTTGACCGTATCACTCATGCTATTATATCAGGTAATTATCCATAGAATATCCATTCATTGTCTTTCATGCTATGATTGTTCACAACTGCTCGAGTACTTTTTTGGGTAACCAAAATACACACAATATTTCTAATACAGATGAAGTACTCTTATTTACTCGTGAAACACTCGAATTTTCATAGATTTTTATATTCTTTTCGATTGGCATATTCCGATAAACGCACATCGGTATGTGTTTCAACTGAAACCATTTGAAATAGCCTGTATTTCAACAGGCCTGAACCAGCCCAGCCCGAAATCAATCCGACCAAAAAACCGACCAAGTAATAGGGGTAGTAATATGTAATGTTTTGCGGGTTTGAGCAAGCCCGTGTCTCTCGTATATTCTATATATTGTCGATGGTGTTACCAAGGAAACGAGTGATACCGTCTACTAAAATCATCCAGATAATTATGATCTCCAAAAACTCAAGTGATACCTCGTCATCATGATTGTTTTTCTGTGCAGTTTTCAGTTATGGAAATACCGTCGTTTCGGAACGCTTCTGTGACTGCGAAGGATGAATTTGGTGACCTAATGTTTTATACCAACCACAGTAAGCACAAGAAATCTTTCGAGATATGGATAGAAATAGCCGAAAAGTTAGACGGTAAGTGTTTACTAGATTCCACGAGATTTGCTTTCCTCATCAGCCAATTGAAGTGTTTGCCTAGCAGTTCAAAAGTTGGTTTAAGGTAGAACGCGCCTCGGGAACACAAATTTGGATTTTCAAACTTTTACAATTCTTTTCTTATATACCACTTGTGGGGGTTCATTTTAAAGCTCCTGGTGCAATAAAACTTTTCACCAGCTTAGTTTTTTCGAAATTCGAAAATTTTATTTTTTTCCATAGAGTTAACACAGGGATGGCGCCAATTTGAATTTTAAATATCGGTAAATCTTGAGTTATTTGTTTCCCTAGTACCAAATGTTTCACGGTGACCCCCGATTTTTATTTGTGATTTTGAAAGAGAATGGTAGAAAGATTCGGAACCTCAAGGAAAGTTTGAGCAAAAGTTTAAGTCTTTCACTTTCGAGGCTCATACTACAATAATTAGTGTTTAGTGTATATGATAATGTTTATGTATACTTTAGCTATATCAATGACTGATTAAACCTAGTCCCTACCTGTACCTGCCGTCCTTCAATTACGTGTCTCGGTGTAATAGTTGTGAAAAGTAACCCTGACATAACAAGCGCATGCAGATTATTGTTGTCAGTGATTTGACTATCACTTGTTTCACTTCTGTACTGTTTGCCCGTCCGGCGGAAGACTCATAACATTTATTTTTGCGTGGAGCTTCATCACTTGTCTATATTTGCAGCCAGCTGTACTTCACACGCGATATAAGATGCTACAATTGTTTCAAATCATGTTTAAAATCTCCCTTACACAGTAGGGTAAGCGCTAGTGGAGCGCATTTCTCCCATATACGTTCAGATCCCTCTTCAACACTTACTCTCGAACCCGATGATCATCTGGGTGAGCCTTTATGGGAGGGGGACATCGCCGATCCCGGTACATGAACACACTCTGGGTTCACACCAGTGACGTCTTCTGAATGGACAATCCCCAAAAAGTCAATGTTCGAAACACAGCAAGATGAGATATAACACTAAACCTCCTGTGGTATTTCTCCTCCAGTGATTATGTACACCTCAATGTTGATGTCGGCTTCAACTGTCATCTGCTTTATGCTGGATACCGTCAACACATATAGGTAAGACGACGAGTATTTCGTGGATTTTCCAATGCGGTCGATGTAAATGGTCACTAGCTCGACAAAAATGTTTACGACACGAGGTCGTTTTAAACGAACAAGTAAATATCTTATGGAGTACGTTTTCAGATACATGCGTTAGATGTGATTTAAATAAAAGGGCGTAATTTATGATTTTTTTGGAAAAGTGATTAATTCTATATATTACATGCCCAAATGAGAAAATTAAGATAAATTATTGTCTTTTCTTTCCTATTTTTTCAAGGCATCATCTCATTCGGATGTTTCATGGTGACAAAACATTCCTTCCCGAAAAGAGGGGTTCACCAACGAGTTCACTGGTAAGTCGTGTCCCATGGCAATATTTATGGCGTATCTTTTTAATGAAGTAGGCGCTAGATATCGCTCTTTTCAGAAATCAGAAATCTCTCTTAACACTAGCCAAAAATTTATGCTGCACCCTGTTGGCACTGTCTTCCTATGGCATATCAATTACGATCATTGGTATTGAGGAATCGTGAACGATGTGAAATCTTGTTAAAAGTTAACGTTTTAGGATGTGAATAAGGTTTACATCTCGTGTCAACGTACATCATTTATTTCTACCCAGGTATGCTGTCTCAAGTACTCGGGCTATCAAATCGGTTTTATGTTTTGGGGTGAGTGTAGGTTTGAATTTCTTCCCCAACATAATCTATTGCACTGTTGAAGAAAATTCGCTGGTTTTAATCATGCCAGCAGTTTAATCCAAGTTTGTCCTTTATGCGCGATTAAGTTAAGACGATCGGATGCTTTGTGTGTGTGTGTGTGTGTGTGTGGTTTTTTGTGTTTTTTTTTAGGAGGGGTATGTTTTTTCTTTCTGTTTGTTGTTTTTGTTGTTTTGTTTGGGGGGACGGTATTTCCGTGACAGCCACGTCCGGCCCTGACGTGACGCATGAATTTGAGATAGCTTTCATCAATCGTCATCTCCATATTGCATAACATTCTTGCGTTGTTTATGTTGACGAGCGTTTGTTGCTCAGCCTATAAGTCAAAGCTCTCAATATAAAGCCATTAGCTTAGTTTCAGGTTTTGCTACTGACGAACTCAGATTCTTATATTATTTTCGCTGATAGAGGTCTTGAGAATCACGGTTAGGAGATTGAATTTCCGATTTTGTTAAGTTGAAGCGAAAGCTGAAGGAAATTATTTAAAATGGGGAATATTATCTGCAAGTCATAGATGATCATACAGATGTTTACCTGTGTAGATAGAGGAACTTGTTTGTAACTTTTTGTGGGGATGGGAGGGGGGGTCAGACTGCCGTGTAATACTGAGGTAATGATTACTTAAATGAAACATGTCAAAAACCCTTGCACCCAAACTTATTTCGTCTACGACTGCGAGAATACGCAATCACTCTTACATTTTCTAAACTTTGGCAAATTGAAAATTGATTTTTTATTGATATATCCTTCCATGCTACCCATCGGGCTGATGTTGTTTCTGCGTGTTTATTTGTATATTCTCAGCATACATTGCTCTCCAAGCTAGCATAGCAATGGGAATAAGCATGCTTGTTTATCAGGTTATTTTGCCACTGCGAAACAACCAAGAGTCTTACTTCATTAGGAGCCTGACTTTCATCTGGTAAGTATACTAAATATAACCAAGGGTTGGTCACTAATAAGTTTCTTCTGATTGTCATTTACATAGCCAATATAATAATGTTAGTCATGTTTATTTGAGTCAGAAAATTTGTGAAATAGAAATTATTTCTCACCAATAGAATTCAAAAGCAATTTTGTGATAATCTTTGTTTCATAAATCGATACAGAGTTAGACACATTTGGTAGTATTTACCGACAACGTTCTCCATTAAAACCTACAAAAATTTAGGTATACATACCCTATTTCAATACCCTGATACTTAAAAAATAATGCATAATTTTGCAAAATTTTACTATTTCGAGAGTCTCATCCGCAAAAAAGTTCCCGACCCAATCCCGTCTCATCCCTTAATCCGTTATTATTAAAGTAACTATGACATAAGGCAGGTACTCATAACGCAATTTCTTGTGCCCCATGAATGTATTTGCCGGCAGTTCCTGTATTCCTGTGTTTTCAGAAGGGGTGAGGTGCAACCAGACCGCTATGTACAGCACACAGTTTCCTCCCACGACCTGCGCGTGCGCAGAGCACCGTCAATGAATGTTCTCGGTTTATCATCATATTCGTCCGAGAAGATTGCGTCACATTGTTTGTTTCATAAGCACATAGGACGATAAACATCTGAGTCATCCGTTGAGTGCGCGATTATTTTGAGTGAACTGGGGCGAAATGAACATTAAAACAGTGAATTCAAAAAAAAGCATGACAATTAAACTTGTATAGTGAAAGCTCTTGTGGTAAGTAGACTCTGTAGCATCTCGCCAAGGACGCGTGATATTAAAAAGTACAAAATGTTAATAGAGAGATAACTATCGCTCTTGTGCGATTTAGTACAGTATATGTATTTGCGCCATCGACTGTAGTCAGCTAATTCCGTTACATGTAGACATCTCATTACTCGGAACCCAATAGTCAGTCAAGCGACAAGCTAATTAATTTGATGTTTTTCTTCGCAAACAATGAAACTGGCACGCTTAATATCAACTGTTGTCTGTATTCAAATGTGATCGCACTTATTTTGAAAGGTTTCCACAGAAATGGTGGCTTTGATCAAGCAAACTATGGAAAATAAAAATTGCCACATCAAAAAGAAGCTATATTTCGATCTTATGGATCGTTTTTTTGCATGTACATTATCATTCTTCATAGTTGTTCCTTGAACAACGTGTGCCGTTGACTCGGTATGGCTACAGTGTTCATAGCATAACCTTTTCTTCATCGATAGGACACATATTACTGACTAATTACTTGCCTACTACCCGTGTAATCTAGGTCCCATTAAGAATTGGACCTTAAATTTGTTCATGCAAATTCGAACTCATCCAAAAACCCACTCAGTGTAGCCCAAAATAGCGTCTGAACACACGAACAACGACAGGCATGAAGTTAAATTTGGAATGAAATAGCAACGAGAAATGCAAAAATAAGTAAATCTAAGATGTGTAAAGCTTAACATAGGACATTATAGAATACAGAGGAACAATTTCTTCTAGAATCACGTGATATGCAAACGTTTTGTCCGATCGTGAAATTTTACAAGTATTTGTCAAAACTTTGCAAATGACTTTCAAGAACAGAAAATGATAACTATATTTTACGGTCTTCAAATATATTAAAACATTGGAAAAAGACGGGAACACATTGGATATGTAAAACCCAAATATCAACAAGTTATCGATGAAAAGACAAGGAAACGTCAGCTGAAGGATCGACTTTGCCATTATGGTAGAACGCCCTTCGGAGCAGTTTTCGGACACTCAAAATTTTACAATGACTTTTTCGTCCAGTCTGGTGCTTTTGTGTATACTCATTTTGAAGATCATGGACTGAACGAAAGTTTCGTGTTTTATTGTTATGGAAATCAGAAGCTGGGTTTTCCACCTAGAGTTTATACCAGATACAGCGGCCATTTTTAATTTCCAACTTGAATTTTGGTGAATTTTGGTAAAGTTTTTCTTAAATCCCTAACTTTGCATGGTGACTCTCGATTTTCATTATTGATTATGATAGAAAATGGTTTATAAAGTTTCTTTAAGGCAATGGATTAAACCTTCCTGTTCCACTGGAATACCAACCTCAGCGGTGGGTGTCACTTTAATGAGAAAAACCTGTATTTGAAAAAGTTAATGGTGCATGTATATTTTTTCGTTTAGGCCAAGCTGTGTGTTCGGTGGCTTCGTTTATCTGTCTCAACTATTCTTGGCTAATTGGGCATTCTTACAGGACAAGGGTAAAACAATGGCCGTTGATAACAGGTACGTTTAACATGTTACTCTTAACGTGTCTTCAAATACTTCAAGTAAATCCCAATGCCATAACTTTAAAACTGCATTTTGTGTTGCTCTCTACTAGATATTCAGTTGTGTTTATTTGTGCCTCGCTTTTGCATCCCTTGCTACATTTCTTCTTGTAATTTTATTCGTGTTGTGCTTGGAGGTCAATGTCTCTGTGTACAAGTTCAAATTTAACTAACCCCGCCGTTTAATCATGTTGTAATTTTATCAAATTCCAGGCGTATGTTTCACATAACGTCGTTTACGATGTTCTACTTCAACATTGTCCTGGGACTGATATCGTGCATGTCGCGGCTCTTTCGTTCGCTCTTCTTCGGATTAGTGTTCTTGGGGAGACTTGATCGGAGCGTTTTGCAAAGAAACGTCGAGCTGCTTGACCCAGGTCAGTACACAGTGGTGTCAACGACTCGTACTCTCCCTCGCGAGTCAGATCCTTTTTCACGTAAGGTTCGGGGCTAGTCGACTTGCTTACTTATAGAAATTTTGAAAATAAGAGCAAATGTCAACATACTATTTTGTCCTAATTATTTCGATCACACTTTAAATTTTGAAGGATAATAAAGTGAAATTCGTTTGCAGCTGGCCCAACATAATTCCGATCCCGACTATTATCCATTTGGAACGGGTAGAGTTGACTTTTCAGATCCTCAGATTCAGATCCTCAATTCTCAGATTCAGATCCTCAGATCTCAGACTTCAGATCCTATAACTTCAGATGCAGATTCGAATTTACAAGCCTTTTACAATACCCGTATTAACAGCAAGGTTGCAACATTTAAAATAATAATTTGAATATGACATGTACAAGGCAGTTAGGGAGCCTTCAGTAATTACAAGGGGGGGGTGGGCCGGGGGAATTGGGGGAGGGTCACTTTTTAAAAAACAGTTCAAGGGAGAGGGTCACTTTTTATAAACCTATCTTGGGGGGAGGGTCACTTTTGACAGAAGCTGATATTATGGCCAAAACTTTGATTGTCCGTGTGATATTTCCTGAATAGGAAATCACCAACAAAATACCCACACACTTATAGACCGCCATGCATAGTGAATTGACATTTGGTGAGATTCCAAAATCAAATTTCTTACACAACCATAGACTTGTAATCACTCTAGTCTAATCAAGAACAATAATCTTAATAATCAAGCATACATAAATGCACAGATTTATCTAATTTTGTACTGAAAAAAAATTATTCGTAGTTTCATCATGGACCCCAATGCATAGTGAATCGACATTTTGGTGAAATTCCAAAATCAAATTTCTTGCACAACCATGGACTTGTAACCACTGTAGTCTAATCAAGAACAATAATCTAAATAATACAGCATGCATAAATGCACAGATTTATCTAATTTTGTACTGAAAAATATTATTCATAGTTTCATCATAGACCCCAATGCATAGTGTATTGAATGACATTTGGTGAAATTCCAAAATCAAATTTCTTACACAACCATAGACTTGTAACCACTCCAGTCTAATCAAGAAAATTAATATCAACAATCAAGAGTACACAAATGCACAGATTTACCTATTTTTGTATTGGAAAAAACTATTCATAATTTCATCATAAATACATGGATAGTGAACCAACTTTTTAGATGAAATTCAGAAATCAATTTCTTGTACACAAATGTTCATTTTACTTCCCCATTCAAGCAAAGTACATTTAAATACATTATCAAACATATATAAAATACAGATATAGCATGTTTTGTGGGGGTAAATTGTCAATAATTTGCCTGATAGACTCCATGTATTATGATTTGATATTTTTGGATGAAGCACTAAATCAGCTACATCTTGCCTTCTTACAGTTGCACAAAATATGGTGACCCTCCCTAAAATGTATGAAATACCATATCTCTTCAAAAATTCTTGCGTGATAAATTGCGACTGTCCCTCCAAAAACACCAGCCCTCCCCTCTGTAATTTGTCCCTAACATAATAATTGAACCAATTGTTATGTAAATTAGCTGATACTGTTTTAGTTATTCCTGGGGAGAATACCGCAGTGGTTGGGGGGGAGGGTCAAGTTTTAGAATGTCGGACAAGGGGGAGGGTCACATTTTAGACAGGAGGATTGGGGGAGGGTCACATTTTACGGTACAGGTGTTCGCGAAATTCCCCCGGCCCACCCCCCTGTAATTACTGAAGGCTCCCTTATGAAAACAAAAAAGTCTACATAGGCCTAGCCTAAACGTTTTCGCTCAACAAGTTTCAACGAACACGGGTCTAAAATTACAGATTAGCTAACTTGCTTCTTCCGACCCCTGAATTCTGATTTAGCCTGGGGTCACTGGCCTCCAACATGGATTAGTTATATTCCCTCGCCATAAATATTACGAACGATGGTAAAATACGGACTGTCGATAGCCAGCATTTACATGATCGTCACGGTCTTGATCGTTCGATCGCGCGCGGGTGTGTTTATCTCTATGAGGGAACGTTCACGTGATGACATAACAAGTAGAATCATTGCGCACCCTGTCTTCGACAGATAACGTTCTGATTCTGAGATCGAAGGTTTTTAGTTCAAGATTCAAGATAGAAATAAAATAGTTTCTAAAGCCTTTTCAAATCTAAATTATATTTTATTTATCAGTATATTACATCATACTTTGAAAATTGTGAAATTTTAATTATGAATCTGCGACTGAAGTTATAGGATCTGAGGTCTGAGATCTGAGGATCTGAATCTGAGGATCTGAGGATCTGAATCTGAGGATCTGAAAAGTCAACTCTACCATTGGGAACGCTTGCCGTAAACCGACAACAGGCTCCCAACTGCCCTTTCAACCACATAAACCCCAATGCCTTCTCCCCACAGCATGGTTTCATGGTTTTGCCCCCCCCCCCCCACGTTGTTACGACATAACAACTGCCCGTCCGCCCACCGAGAAACCAATTACCAACCCATTTAAACGGACAACTGAAACATTTTTCGGCTGCACCTGGTGATTGTATAGAGAAGGGCCATTTATGCAATGAACTACCGCAAGCGACTGGTATATTTGACCAGTTCACAACATATATGCAAGAGTGACTGTAGTAGTAAGGAATATTTGACCTCCAGGACAAAATAAGAATTTTACACCCATTTTATTCATTTATCTACATGGAGCGAAGGAAAATTTAACCATCCATGTAACTAAAGTGTGACCCTGACCTATATACGAACTCACGCATGCGCAACAGGGGTTTGGCGCAGCCTGAACTAAGCGGGGAAATTCCCTTCTGAGTATGTTTATACATGTACGGGAAATTCCGTGTGAGTCATCACCATCAAACTAGCCTATATAAAGGACCCCGTTTTCAGTCCGGCCGGCCGGTCGCGGAGTCTAGCTGATGTTGAACACGAAGTTCCTATCGGGGCGAACTTGTTCACCTGATAGATAAAATTTTAGTAATTTCCTCTGAACTTAAAATGTGACGGAAGACCATTACTTCAAATAATATGAGACGTTTCAGATGAATGGTACTGATATCTAAAGTGTTCACTCTTTTATCTCTACGTACAATGTAGTTCCTAAGTCGTTCTCTATTCTATTCCCACCAACAAAACATTCAATACTCATTTCCCCTCCCCGATCTTTATCAATACTTATGATAATATCACAAGTTGTTCTGTTATCTGTTTTCATAGCATAATATCCAACCAAATCGTCAAATTCATCTCCAGTAGCTAACTTTACACATCTAATGAGAACTGTACCATGTTGAAGTATTTTCATATTATCAGTCATCTGTTGATTTACAGTCTGTAAAGTGAGAACAGCTGCCTCATCACCGACACTTTTAAGACCCAGTTTCTTTAAAGTTGTGTCCCAAAATAATCTAACTGGAACTCCGCTAGCTGTATACGAGCAATAATTCTCCCCCTCGTTTATCCACCTTCTTAGTGTATTATCTGCCTTCATTATTGTATTAAGAGGACTAATTTTAAGATGAATTGGTATACCAAGAAGTGCAATGTATGGATTTGTAGGAGTAAGCCAACTACGAAAATCTAACAATTTATATTTGTTTACATTGCTATCAAAATAAATCACATTCGGAGTTCCTGTGGTTCAGCAACACCTCCTGCAATTTCACTATCCAATATATCTAAGATGTTACGCGGCACATTATAAGGCATGAATTTCTGACTATCCCCATCCCATGTCAGAGCAAAAGGAGTAGGATCATTCGAAGCCTTTGTGGCGTCAATTACAGTTTCATCAATGTCTTTAAGTTCGGAAAATTCTACAGCATGTTCGTGGGGTGGCGCCGCGGCATTGGCTAAAACGAAATATTTTTCGCGGTCTTTATAACGAAGGACGTAATCCTTATTATGATTAGCAGCCATCTTAGTATTATTGTTAACTTTAACATCACTCAGATCTTCAAGCTCAAGATTTTGCATACGAATTGTACCTAGACCGAAGCCACTTGGATCAGACATACTCCGTAGGGACCTATATACAGTGAAAATTAAAATAATACCTTGTAATATACAATACACAGTCATGGCTTCAGCTATAGGAATGACAGTTCTCGGTGCTGTATTAAATGCAACGGCATTTACAGGAGGAAATATTATCGGACAAAAGCTTTCTGGTAATGGTGACGCTCTTATTGAAGAGAAGGTCCGACATGATAAAGCATTAGAAAAATTTGAACATGATCGCAACGTCTGGTCAGAAAAAAGATTACTCCAGGCTGACTGGGAAAGAGAAAATCAGGCAAAGGACGCACATGCTGCGGCAGAATTAAGAGATACAGATGCAGAAATCCTGGAAGAAGCAGAAGCGGTGCAAAGCAACTCTACGTCAAGTCCAGCGCAAGCGTTAGCGCAATTCTCAGATTATTATCAACCCAGTCCTGAGCAAAAGAAATATGAAATGATATATATTGCTGGAGGATTGGTCGTGGGATGGTTTATCTTCCGATAGGGTTACACCGGCCCCGCTTCGGGACTACAATAATTCAATACAAAAGCTAATTGGCCAGTTATTGAAATCGATCATGTTCCCATCCTGATCTGTTATCCAGATACGCATTGAATTCATGTAATCTCCCCCTTTTCTCAATGGCATAGAAATTGCTCCGTTTTTAAAATCGTAAGTAACCTTTTCACTTATTTCTCTCGTATCCCGGATGGGAAGTATTTGTAAACAGTTCGATACTTTCCCCTGTATGTATCCTCCGGAGGCACCCGAACCAAATGAAACATAATTTCCAGTAACATCGACTACATCTGAATGAACTATATATTTAGTGACTGTTAAGAAATCCACTTTCTTCGGACTCATAGTACTTTTTATAACTGGGTTGTCCTCAGGTTTATCTGAAAAGCCAACTACGTTGGCGAAGCTACCTGTGGCATTGAAATAGACTTTAACATCTTTAGCCAAAGTTAGAAGAACGTGGTTTGTCGGCAGATGTTTTTCAAAATTAATTTTTTGCTTCAACCCGATTGCTTTGTTTAACGTATCGATATTGTAGTTACCTGGACGTATTGATTGTGTTCTTGGCGTGTTTATTTTTGTTTTTCTCCCTTTTTCTTTTTTGTTTTTTTTTTTCACCTCTTATATTTTATTACATTATTCGTCGATGTTATGTTATGCCATGAATTATATAGTCCGCACTCTAGCAGTCTTATCTTCGTAAACTGTGTCGTGTCAATGCAAGGGTAAAAATTAACAGTAACAGGTTCACCTGTTTGCTTTCAATCCAAATGATCATCGTTGTACGTTGTATGTATATATTACTAAGTATAAATGTTCGATGAATATTATTATTACGAAGTATAAGGTTCTGCAGGAATAATATTTTTCTGTTCAAGAAATCTTTGGTCGCAACCGCGGCAGCAGTCGCACCGCCTAATTTTGCCAAGCGAGTTAAATTTGGTCGACTTGGATCGCCAACCTCTATTTTCAGAAATTTGCTGGAGATCATAAGATATCCCATCGCAAGTCCTGCGATTACAATACCATCGTACATTGTGTTTACAACTGTTTTAATATCCATGATTGCTGACTAGTATATAAAATAAAAAATAAAAATAAAAAATATGGGGAGTTAATCCATCTCATACAATGTAGAGGAGCTGGGAAACCCTCCCTCCCCCTCCCCCTCCCCTCCCCCTCCCCTCCTCTCGGAACCCCTGTCGGAACTGTTCCGGATGGAGCTGCTACGTGCTCTGTTTTTTCGCTTTCTGTGGAGGATCGTCGAACGGGACAGGGGGTATGTCGAGCACGCCCCAATATAGCCCTAATGCAGTCAATGAAACTCCCACAATTCCTAAAACAAGATAACATTTATTATACCAGCGTGAACTATTATCACACTGTTCTTTCATTGTAGGCGGTAGGTCTGCTACCGCATCGCTCCCCCCCTCCCCCTCCCCCCTCCATTGCTTTTCGTTTCTTCTCCTTGTTTTTCCTGTTCCATTCCGCTAATTTCTTCCCCGCAGCAACCCTCCCTGGATGCTTCGGCGGTAACGTCACTTTCTCTATTTTGCGCTGTGGTCGGAGTGGAAGGTCGTCCCTGACGGAGTCGTTCGTTTGCGGTGTGGGCTCCGTCGCGGCGGGGCTTCTGACGGAGTCCCTAGCGGAGCCGTTTGCTGAGTCGTCGAAGTTGAATCCATTTATTTCAGGTACTATATTAAACCGATTTTTTAAAATTTAAATGTTTACCCGTAATTAAACCGGTGGAAATTAGAGCAATCAGGGGCCCCCACGTGTACGCTATCCGTCCTGATAATCGTTTTATTTCACTGTTTAGAATAAAATCCTTTTTAAGATCAGTGGCATAGTTATCTCGGTCATCGATTGGAACTACCTGACTTATTGCACGGGCTCCTAGATCTATGAAACTTTGAGTGATGGTATCACTTATAAGAGAACTGTATTTCGCTTCATAGACTTTAAAGGCTCGTGTTATGAATTCATCTTTCCAAGTTTCCACTTCTCTAACTGTAAACTCCTTACCAAAAATAACTTACTTTGACCACTTGCGATGACACAGAGTATTTTTTCACGTTTTGTCTCTATTATGGATTGATTATTGTCCGAAGGCACCGAAGGCGCCGAAGCCCCTTCGGAATGCGCTGCCATATTTGCCGCTGCTGATGACTTTATTAAATTCTCCATTGTTTGCAGTATGTTATCTATTCTTAGTAAAAAAAAAAAAATTCGTTTAAACCTGAATCCGAAATAAAGTATTAACATAGTCTGGAATGTTAGTACCCCTAACAGAACCGTACCGACAGGGATTCCGACAGGGTCGAAAATTCTCCTCCATTTAAATCTATATGTATATAGAAACACGAATAATGAGTACAGACTTATTCCCAGTTGCTTTTCAATTGAATAAGACGAGCGTACCAACAGTACAGCATGCTGATATTCCTACCAAACCGGACGGGGGAATAAAACCTATTCTCATGGACTTAGAAATATATGTAACGCCGACAGATAAATTTACTTTCATCCACGGGATGTGTTCAAAGATAACGTAATCACTCATCGATCAGCTAAAGAAAGTAATGTCTGGCTGGGCAGCCAAACATGAAATATTGGGACCAGCAACTGAATTTCGCTGTATGGTGTAGCACTACTGGTGTGGTATATCATTCGCCCATCTCTTTGATAAGAAATTTCCGCCGCAAATACGATCATTCTGCCGTTTCCATGTATACTTTACAATACGTCGGATCCTTCACGAAATGGGCGTTGCACTTCCAGACGATACCCCCCCACCTTCAAAGCGGGCGACAATCCGTACAATCTCGTCCAATATGAACTTCTCTGTACAGAATTTGGAAATATAAGTCCAACGAAGTCCGACTTTCGTTATCGAAAAGGTCAAAATAAAGGTCTTGGTTATGGTTATGAATATTACACTAATCGTGGTCCCGTTCGACAGCCAAAAGCGATATACAACGGTCGGGACTTTTTCCTCTCCGCCGACGGAGGCGTTTTCTATACACATACCATTTTTGGAAAGAAAAAACATGTATTGTCGACAAAGACCGACCGCACTACTATTTCTTCCGAAATGATGGATCGGAGGGACAATACAATAGTTTCATTCCTCTGAAGGGAGACTCGGGACTAACAAAGGCCGGTCTCGCTCGCCTCAATGAAAGCCTTGAAGCCTACGTATATTGCATACTCGGCGCACAAGCAAATATTCGTAGTACCATAGTGGGTGATACTGGCAGCGCAGAGCAAGTCCGAAAAGAATTCGGCGTTCTCCTCGAAGATGAAATTCGCAATACCGACAAAGTAATTAGTTATAGGCGATATCAAGACACAATAATGAATACTGGTGTCAAACTTGATATGGCAGTCTCACCCAATTTATCTCTTACCGTCTGAGATGGTCATTCCTTTCGGGCCGGCAATCTCAGGTTATAATAATGAATTGCAATACGCTACAGAATCTATGTCCTTCGGGGTGAACGGTGATATAAACACGGAAGTTCGAGAAAGTGCATACATGAGATGGAAGGAGGGGAGGAGGGGGGGGATCCTGTGAAGTGGCAGGACGAGCCCGGAGAGTCACACCACCTCACAATGACACGACTCGGTCCCCGAAGGCCCTTCGGAACGCTTCGGAACGGGCAGCAGCAGTGACCGGCGCAGACCCTATTCATGAATATGGTAAAATTGGTTTGTTATCTTTAGCAATATCATTACATTTATGTACAGTATATAGATCCGATGTATGCAACTGTACCATTCAACATGATTATAACTGGACCGACAAATTCTGGCAAAACGGAATATGTAATGGATCTCCTCACCGGTCCGTACCTAGGAAAATTCGAATATATAGTTTTCATTTGTCCGACATTCATGAACAATAAAACGTATAATAAAAGATTCATTTTCACTGATGACAATGTGTTTGTGTTTCCAGTCGGACTCGATGCTGTGGATGATACACTAGCCTTCGTACGTAACGAATGGGTCGGTACAAACACTTTAATAGTACTCGACGACTGCGCCGCGTCCAAAGATATGAAGAAGCGCAGTGACGTTTTAGTCAAACTTGGTTTCAGCGCAAGACACGACGGACTATCTGTCTGGGTTCTGACTCAGCAATATACTAGTATTAGTAAACCATTTAGGGAAAACATACAGATGTTAGTACTTTTTTACACACCGAGCAAGACAGACAACAAAACTATTATTAAAGAATATGGAATGGAGGTGTCAGAACGGGAGGCCACGGACCTGGTCAGACAATTGAAAAGTAGGCCATTCAGTAAACTAGTATTTCATTTACAGCATCCGTACGACATAAATTTTTTCGTATAATATAGCAATTATGGAAGCTGAAGCCGAAGGTGACAACACTGAAGGCACTCTTAGAGAATTATATTACAACCCGAAAACTGGTTTTGGAGGTGTACAAAAATTGTATGACGCAGCACGCGCCAGTGGACTCCACGTTACTAAGAAAGAGGTACAGGACTGGTTAAAAACTCAGCTAACTTATAATCTACATAAACCGGTCCCTCGTACTCGTGGCGCGTTCCGAAGGGGCCGGCGCGTTTTTGTAACATCGATAGACGCCCAGTGGGAAGCGGATCTTGTGGAATTCCCTTCACCATTCGCAAAAGAGAATAAAAACATTCGATACATGCTAACAGTAATCGATGTGCTCAGCAAATATGCATGGGCCAGGCCGATACAGTCAAAAACGGCTGATGATACGTTACAGGCGCTACAAGACGTGATTAAGAAATCTGGGAGAAGGCCCGACAAACTTCAGACAGATGAGGGGCGGGAATTTACGAACCGAAAAATGCAGGGGTGGTTGGAGGAGGTGGGAATTCACTGGTTTCACACCTACAGTGACAAAAAAGCTAGCGTCGTTGAACGTTTTAATCGGACCCTCAAGACGATGATGTGGAAATACTTTACATACAGACAGACACGTGAATGGCTTTCTATTCTACCCCACCTTCTCGAGAATTACAATAACACCGTCACGGAAGTATCAAAATGAAACCCAGGGACGTAACAGAGGAGAACGATTGGCAGGCATTTTATACACTATTCGGTCCTGAGTTGGCAGCCGGGGGAGCCAACCTGAATTCAAGCCGGGAGAACGGGTCCGAATTACAAAATACAAGACCACTTTTAAGAAAGGATATTTGCCAAATTGGACAGAGGAGATTTTCGTAGTTTCAAAAGTTGTGTACGCAGCTGGCTTGGGAACACCACCAGTTTACAAAATAAAAGATCTGAATGGAGAGGAAATACTCGGCACTTTCTACTCCGATGAACTTCAGAGCGCACCTTCAGAACGCGACGAGCTGTACAGAGTAGAACGAATTTTGAAGACGAAAAAAATTAGAGGAAAGAAATATTATCTGATAAAATGGAAAGGTTATCCAGAAAGTTTCAATAGTTGGGAGCCGGAGGAAAATGTTATTAGTACTACGTAAGTACTTCGTAAGTTCCTGTGCTGGTTCTTGTCAAGTACTACGTAAGTTCCTGTGCTGGTACTTGTCAAGTACTAACGTAAGTATTTACGAAAGTTATTCAATAAGTACCATGGAAAAGTCTTAATTTCTTGAAAGAAGAAAGTGTCAGTTTACCACCTCGCTTCCACCCACCTGGCCAAGTATTTATCATGTACTGTCGTAAGTAATGTTCACTTACTGCATCTTTTTCGGCAGTATGTGGATGAGGTGGTACCCCCTCAGTTCCTGAACATATTAAGTTTGCAAGATCTTCAAAGCGACTTCTCATGTTGCCACGGTCCGTTCTTTCGAGCGCCCCTTTTTCAGCTTTATCAATAAGTTCTGGTCTGAAGTATAATGTACACAACTGACATGAGCCATAGACAAGTAACTCCAAAGTCCACCCTTTTCATCATATCAAGTGCTCGTAAGTCAAACGGAGCATTATAAGCACACACTGTTTCACAAGCATTAAGAAGTTTGTGTAGGTTCTTGAGTGAGACTCGACGTTGTTCTAGTTGTTCTTGACCAGGTGGGAAGTACGCTTTTTCAAGTTCCTCCTCCTCGAAACCGTCTATTAAAAATCCCTGGCTGCCGCTATCGCGTGCCGAAGGGCTGCCCATGCAATTCCAAAGTCAAAAGCTTGTGGAAATCTACTGGTCCGACTGTCTCTGTATCAATCGTTGGATTAAGTATATTCTTGAGAACTTCAGGCGTAAGGGGCTGACTAATTACCAAACATGGAAGCCTGTAGTCGTGGCAAATTTCTAAGAAAGTCTGTTTGAACTTGTTGTGAATCTCTTCTAGTTCTTCTAAGGCGGTCGGTGATTTCGTACGACCTGGCTCGAGTCAACACATTCCGCCTGCAATAATCCCAAGGCATATCTTTGAATATGATAATGAAACTATGTAAATGGTCAAATGCTCTAGAAACAATCTTTTTTTCTTCCCACTCCGTGGAAACGCCCCGGATTCTAGAAAAAGTTAGATGTTGAATTATGGAAGAGTCACAAATAATGTAGCGTTCCGAAGGAGAGGCCCTCCCAGCCTGACATTGTAAACTAAGAGTATGTTCTATAAACTGATTCTGAAAATCGGCAATCGAAACGTGGCGCTCATTATAAAAGTCGGCAATGTTGCTAGAAAAACTAGTGTCAAATTCTGGTACGTGAGACGCAGACAAATTTACTGCATCGTAACTCTTACCACTTCCAGTTGGTCCATTTATGAATATGTATGACATTTTGGGATACTATATCATAGAAATTTTTTTAAAAATTTTTTTATTAAGATATATACGATAAGACAATGACAATCCTTTCTATTTCAACTGCAATAAAAATACTTGAAACCGGAGAAAACATCAAAATTGATGATGGAGGCAAATTAGTATTGGTGAATATGTAGATCCTTTCATATACGTAGACAGTGAGCTAGAAGTAGTTTTCAACATCGGACCTAAGTACGGTTCTAGAGATCCTGCTACATGCGATGGGGTGTGTGTCAGTTGGCAACCGAGTCTTCAAAAGTTTACCGATTTAATAATATTCCGTACCCTAGGTGAAAGTTTCGATGCATCTACTGCTAAAAGTTATGCTGCAAGCCTGGCCGCTCACTCCAAGAATACTATCGGAACCGTCACCGAAGGGAATCCTATCGGAACGACCTGCAGATTTTACAATCCATCTAAAGTGTATCAGAAGCGAGGGAGCGAGGGGGCTCAGCCGGGCATGAGGTATTTTAAATTTCGGTTTAAAAGAGGGGGAGGGAGAGGGAGAGGGGCTCACGATTTCGCTACATGTATTGATATGGTTCAAGAAATTGACTGCGGTTTTAAAACAGTGAGCCCGTTACTACCAGTCCGAGAAAATCCTGCTATTGTACCTCGTAATATCCGAAAAGGTAGTAAGATAGAATTCTTAGCATTTAAACCGCGCTTAAATAAACGTGCCCTTTCTTTCACTGTTGAGAGATTAATATTTTGTGCTGCGCCTAATAAACCAGAAATTCAAGATGCGGAAGAACTAGTCGACTTAGAAAGATTAGGTGAGATATATAAACAAATAAATGCTGACAAAAATATTATAGTGGATTTTGATGAATTAGAATAGATATTTTCTTTTAATAAATTTATTTATGATATATATAGGACAGTACAATGGATCCAATCGTGAATGAATATAAGATAAACCAATTGGTCGATATACTTGACCTCGATTTAAATAGAGGGCTAGACACTCAGAATTATCTGTATACCATGACTCACACAGATTTAACAGATTCTTCAGGTAAAGGTTTTACTCTAGAAAATCCCTTCGGTAAAAAACCATGGATAGATTTCAATGATCTTAGAGAAGAATTGGTGAAGAAATGGGAGAAGGTGCCGCCGCAGTTTATTCCAAGGAGACTTACTGTGCATTACAGCATAAAAAAACGTCGCTTACGGAGAGCATTCAAAGATGTAGTTATAGAAAAAGATTTTTCCTACGAAGTCAAGCGAGTCGAGGATATCGCGCAGATTGATATCGAAGGTATGGCCAAAGAAAGAAAGATGTACCGTGTTTATACAGAAATGGAAGTCAAATTCAAAAATCCAAAAGATCAAAGTGTGCAAAATCGTACACACTATGTTAACTATAAGGGGGGTATATACACAAAAGATAAGGGAGGGGCGGCAGTGAAAGAACAATTAGTAAAAGACTACAAAGAATGGCTTGATAAAACTGAAGCTGTTGAGGGTTCTGGTCTAGTTCTCGAGGAGATACTTAATTTTAAAGTAAGACTGGTAGAAGTACTACTCGGGGCTGGCCCCGGCCCCCAACTGCCGGAATGGTTGAAAAATAAGAAATGTGTGAGCGATCTTGTGCTACTCAGAGGCGCCGAGAACTGCTTCCAGTATGCCGTCGTAGCAAGTTTAAAGTTAGCCGACCCCGAGTTTCGTAAAAAGAAGGCTGGTAATCAAGAAAAAATTGGAATACGTACTCTCCATTTATAGCCGATTACTGTTGGGACGGCATTCCATTTCCAACACCCGCCGATGATACTATTTTCGAGCGTTTTGAGCGACAAAATCCGAGCATCAGACTCAAAGTATTTCAGATCTGCGAGTCCGATCCCGATCCGTCCGGTATAACTGTGTTTTACGGAGCCCTCACGGAACGGTTCCGATAGGGGAAGGTGGAACCCGTCCCGGAACCGTCCAGACAGCGAAGATTTTACTAATAGTCGGCGCCGATGGCAACCCTTCGAGTCACTATGTACCAATTACTGCGGAAAATCGCCTTCTTAATTCTAATAAAAATCGTAAGAATGTGCACAGACGGAAGTGTATTTGTACGATTTGTGGAAAAGGATTTGCGTCAACAGGAGAGTTGGAAGAACATGAGAATTATTGTGGAACAGACACTGCCCAGCCAGTTTTCCTAAGGAAGTATGTCAATTCGAAGGACATCGGAAGAAGGTCCCCGCCCCCTACGTCGTCTACGCAGATACTGAAGCAATTATTGAGCGGGGAACTGGCCGACACATTCCAATTTGTCTTTCGTATGTTATGGTGGAACGGTGGGGCGCCTTCGGAACGGGGCGACCACCCACTGTTTATGGTAAAAGAACATTCACGGGGCTCTCCTGTGTTACAGACTTTCTAAAGGATATGAAAGAACGGGCTGAGAATTATTCGAAATCGTATTATTTGAAAATAAAACCAATGAAAGATCCTTCTAATTACGGCAATCCAGTCTGTATTGCATGTGGAGAGCCGGCAGGATACCTAGACGGTGATGATACTTTTATTGTGAAAAGTGCCGTCCGTTGAGAACCATTCCTATCTACTTTCACAACCTCAAGGGATACGATGGTTCTTTTATTTTGAAAAGTTACATGAAATCGACGTCGGAGGGGGACCAGAGCCTAAAATCATAGCTAAGACGGGCAATGGTGGAATTATGGGTCTCTCGAAAACATTTATTTTTCACGCCTCAATTGTTGTCGATGGGGAGATGGAGATAAAGAGACGCCACTTTTCTATAAAGTTTATGGACAGTGCTCAGCTGATGATGGGGTCATTGGCGAAGTTGGCAACGACTGTGCCGGACCACGGATGGACGGCAGTACCACTTACGTACCCGGACATTCAAAGAGCGAAAGGTTTCTTCCCTACGAATATTTAGACTCGGTTGACAGACTTAGAAGAGGGTGAGCTCCCGGAGAGGGGGGAATTTTATAGTGAATTGACGGAAGAGGAGATTTCAGAGTCGATTACGAACATGCTTTGAGAGTATGGGACGAAGTTGATGTAAGACGATTCGTGATTATATGGAATTCTATTGTGAGACTGACGTTCTACTTCTTGCGAATATATTCGAAAATTTCCGTGACACATGTTTAGAAGCGTACAAGTTAGATCCAGCCCATTACATGTCAGCGCCGGCTTGACATGGGATGCTATGTTACTTTACACGGGTAATAAATTTAAACTCATTCAAGATGCTGAGCAGATGAAATTCATTCAGAGGGGAATACGAGGAGGTATCAGCCAGTGTAATATTCATTATTTACAGACAAATCATCCGGCTTACGCTGGCCCGCCGGCGGGAATACTACGTAGTTACGATCCAGAGAAACCAGTGACCGAAATAAAATATCTCGATGCAAAATCTCTACGGCTGGGCAATGAGTCAGGCAATGCCTACGGGCGGACTTCATTGGATGAAGATAGAATGGGAAGAAGGGGGCGGAGCCGGAGCCGAGGGCGGAGCGTGGGGACCTGGTTCCACCTTTCCACCAAGTTTTCTAGAAGTAGACTTAGAATACCCAGCCGAATTACATCTAGAACACAGCGATTTGCCATTAGCACCGCATCACTATGAATTTCCGAGGCAGGGTGGTCGACTGATTACAAGTGTGATGGATAGAGAGTCCTATGTCTTACACTACAAGTTGCTGGAATTCTATCTTCGGATGGGAATGAGATTGAAAAATATTCATCGGGTGCTTGCTTTCGATGAAGCTCCATGTCTCGCGAAATATATTGACTTTAACACTAAAATGAGGGCAAAGGGGAGGACAGATTTCGAAAAGAATTTCTATAAGCTGATGAATAATGCAATGTTCGGTAAGACAATAGAAGATGTTCGAAAGTACAGAGACTTTAAATTTGTTTCGGACTGGAACGGTACGGATAGTGGTCGTAAAAAGATTCAGAAGTATAATCCAAAGATGAAACATATAACTTTCATAACTTCCGAAGAGGATGGCGATTCCTGCGACAGTGCCCTACTGGAACTGAAAACGGATGAGCATAGATATGTAAAACCAGTTTTCATCGGCGCCGCAGTACTGGAACTTTCTAAGCTGCTTATGTATGAGACGCATTACAATTACTTTCGAAAGCGGTTCCCTGGAATACGATTAGCCTACATGGATACTGATAGTTTTGTTTACAGTGTGCCCCTCCCGGGCCCGGACGGCTCACGCGTCAGCACTTTCAATGATATAGTTCGAGAAGATGTGGAAAAGAATGGTGAGAAGTCTATATATGATACTAGTGGGATGAGTGGACCCATGGTAGCCCCCGATTTTCCGAAGATTAATAAAAAAGTGATAGGTAAATTTAAAGATGAGTTGAATGGTGAACCTATTCTTGATTTGTCGGCATACGCTCGAAAGTGTATGCTTTTCGAACTCCCGTTCCGAGACGAAAAAAAATAAAGGGGTGAAAGATGTTTGTGTTAGAAAACATTTGAACTTTGAAGATTATAAAGATCTGTTTGAAACTGGGAAGGAGCCCGAGCCGGCACAGTTTGTACAGTTTGTACGGAAAAAGGCTGGAGAAATCCGTAGTGAAAAGCGTAGTAAAATCATGATGGCGCCAAATGATATCAAACGTGTGCAGTTATACAATCCAGACACGGGCGAATGGCTGGCAGAAACATGGCCGATAGGACGGACGGGTCATGGTTAAAATTGTAAAGACTTTAATCTACTATTTTCAATAGAGACCAGGGCATCACTGATAACATAAATGTGGGCAAATATATTATCATTGTGAGCGTCATCGCCAACCCACGCGGTATCTTTCTTCAGGATCTCAAGTTGAATTCCGTCCTTTGTGTTCATTACTTTTAAACCATTTCCATGAAACTCAATATCTTTAAAGCTACGCAGATCGATAAACAGACAGAATTTATTCTTCAAATAATCGGCCTCATCTATATCAATTTCACACCAATCTTTATCTTCAGCAAAATACCGTCGCACCTCTCGCCAAAATTGTCTTGGTATCATCTTCTGAGCGTACACTTTATTTGCAATGCCTTCGATTGATACAGACACAGATTCAATGGATGGGTTAAAGAAAGTTCACTGTTCAGTTCTGACTGATTCTGATTTTTAGTGAAGAGTATAGCGATACCTCTAATGCTACGTCGTGGTACATTTATATTTTCATTGATAACCGTGTCCGATTCTTTGAATGGGATTGTTCTAAAATAATGTATATGCTCGTAAAGGTAACTTTTTCCACCGTTGTAATAACCAGCAGTTGACCTCGCGAGATCGAGGTCAGAAATTGTCTCGTATTCCATTTGAATGTTTTTTAATTTATAATTGGTTGTAATCAGTTTATTACTGACAATTAATTGGGGGGCGGGTGCCAACGTAATTTCCCATTCAATATGACTCCCTAACGCTTTGGATATGCAACTCCATGACCTGTTATGAGGGGATGAGTGAGACGAATAGCATATTTTGTTTATATGTGTCGAAAAGTAAATTATCGCCCACGACGGCGGCATCTGCATCGGCCGCGCCACTTCTCAATTTTCTTAGATTTTCGTTCTGAATTCCGTACAGTGTCATGTTCGATCTCTCCTTTTTATGTTTGAAGAGATCACGATAGCATTCAATGAGGTTATATTTACTCAAATCGGAAAGTGCCTGGCCCTCAAATGTGAGTTTCATACGCTCCACCAAATTTTTTGCAACATTTTGTACTACACGGGTAGTTCCACCTCCCATTACTTCGAGATCAAAAACCAGGTCGAAAGTATCTGGAACTAAGAGTACTCCGCTTTCTACTTTGGACATCGTATGATAAGTGTCTGACCTGGATCTGCCTCACTTGGATTATGAGCAATCACATGATGAGTTCTTTCTGACTTCGTTCCATTCGGTATTCGGTTGGTGAAAGTCGGTGATAATGTTCTATCGTACCCCATTTTCGTGTAATGTATATAGTAGAAGAAAAAAAAGAAAATAAATCACATCTTACATTTCACTTCGTGTATATAATAACTTAGAAGAAAAAATCACATCTTTACATAAATATTTCCGTCTGCCTGAAAGATAAATCGATTGCCTGTGTCGCGAATCAATCGAAGAACCCAATATTCTTGGAGATGATGAGCCTCTTGGTCATCCTCAGTATCCTGGAATACAGCTATGAATTCTAGTCGCTTAAAGAAGTTAGTCTTTTGACATTCCTTCACGAAAGCTAATATGTTATGATATAGATTATCATCTTGAGTCGGACACCTGGATTTGCTCGAAGTATATGTCGATTTACCGCCGGAGTTTGCACCATTCCAATTCGACGGAGAAACCAAACAGGTCTTTATTTTTAGAAAGAAACTTTGCAATATTCTTTTCACCAAACATGTTGATGCCATATAGTACATAATTTTATTTATAATGACTAATGTTAAACCAGTTAAAAATATCCATAGCTGTTCTCCAACAAATCCGACCACCGATCCTGCTGTTTTTAATAGAAAACTGACGAGGGAACCGATTAAACCGGGTATTGCAGCAGCACTTTTTGCGGCCAAGGTTTTTAACCATTCACCAAATTGCTTTACAATTTCTTTCGCTTTTGATATACTTTGGGCGGACCTGAACCTCCTGCGTTTGCTCCTCCTCCCCCTGCTCCCGCTCCTCCTCCTCCTCCTTTAGTCACAGCTAGGGCAATTGTTGATATTGTCATTCCAAGGGCAGTCAGTATTGCAGCGATTGTAATACATTTCGTTTAAATAACTCTGTTAGCTTCAGCCTGAGTGACAATTCTGGATCGGAAATTACATCACGAAGAGACCTAGTCGTAGCCAGACTTTCACGTGCCTCACTGATCTTACCATGTTCGTATTCAATTCGATTGTCAACTTTAGCTTCTCTTGTTATGAGTTCAGCTAGTAGTTTTTCGGCTTTTTCTTTTGCTTGGGTGTGTTCTACAGGAATTTCCTTTAACTGTTTTCAGCTTCTCTTTTCAATAGCCTTATTTTAACTTTTTCATTGTTAAGCTCACCAAGACGCATATTCGCAATTCTTAATTCATCATTAATAGCTCTATACTCAGGGTTTCATTATTCCATTTTTCGATTTTATTTTCGATAGTATGTATTTCATCGGCATTATCGCTAAAATTTTCTCGTAAATCTGTTATTCTATCTCTGAGTCGTCCAATGTCGTAGGGTTTCAGTCTATCGGCCTGCCTGTTCATTAATGTTTTCGCTTCATTATCAGTCAATTGTGTTACCATTTCTGGTGGATATTCTAATATATCTCTTTTAAATTCTGCAGCTCCCTTACCTTTTATTGAGGAGGGCATTAAAGACTTCGTGCCTTTATTATATGTCAGCCTGGCGTCTCGATAATACAGCTCTCCATCCCTAATACTAGCATTCGTACGCATTAATTCTCGTTATGCGCATCAGTAATCCTATTACTATCTAAGTATTTGTTAGCCGTTATATCTGTAATTTCTCCTCTCTGTCTAATCAACAACTCACCTGCGGGTCTGTCGCTTAAGCTAGCCTGGAAAGTATCGCTTCTGCAAGGGTATTATCGTCGTAAAAGATGTTTCAGCATCATCATCATCATCATTCAAATTGCATCATTGATATCCTGGAGTGGTATATCTTCTCCTCCTTCTGCCATATTGTCTTTCTATATTACTACAATTATTTTTTATCCCCCCTTACATATACAGTAAAAATGCACATCTCAGTTGTTGAAAGCGTTGAACAATTGGCTGATTACATAGAAAGAACAAGTGCTGCATATCGACGAAGTTACAAATTGATGGGTCGAATTGATATGGCTCTTAATATTACTAAGGGAATTCTTGTAAGCTCTGCTGTAATAGCAGCAATTCCAACAGTTCCGGTACTGTTAGCCTTAACTCCTATACCTGGCGTTGTTATTGATGTAATACAAGGGAAAACTGGTGTAGCAAAGAGACGAGAGAAGTATAAACATTATTACGTTCAATATAAACAGCTGCTTACACAAATACAAGAAAAAGGCGCAACCCTTCGGAACGAGGAGGCTCCGGAGTCAGAACTTATTCAGGACATATTTCATCAGGCGCTAGAAATTCAAAAACAAGAAGGATTTAGTCCGCCGCTGGAGCGATATCTACGATATTATGGATTGAATGGATATGAAAGTTAGTTCGTACCGATAGGAACTTCGTGTTCAACATCAGCTAGACTCCGCGACCGGCCGGACTGACAACGGGTGTAAAGTCCCTTTATATAGGCTAGTTTGATGATGTTGACTCACACGGAATTTCCCACCTTCGGAACGTGTATAAACATGCTCAGAAGGGAATTTCCCTGCTTAGTTCAGGCTGCGCCAAACCCCTGTTGCGCATGCGTGAGTTCGTATATAGGTCAGGGTCACACTTTAGTTACATGGATGGTTAAATTTTCCTTCGCTCCATGTAGATAAATGAATAAAATGGGTGTAAATTCTTATTTTGTCCTGGAGGTCAAATATTCCTTACTACTGACTGTAGTAAGAGCATATACTATATGCGTAAGTGGACTGGTCAACTAAAAACCCAACAGTAAACCCATTGCCGAGGTGGTTTTTTGCTATCATATTGTAGCACTATATTGAAATTCTGACTTGAAATGTTTTAAGGGAATGTTTCACTTTTTGAGAGCTCTAGTGTGTTCAAACTGTGCTAAATCGTGACTGTAACACTGCCATTTTCAGGTCTCAACCAATTAGATCGCTGTGTTTTCGTCATCATTAGCAAACTATACCATATCTTTAGGCATTTTTCACATTTTCCGATTTCCCCTTCCTCTCACTAGACAGTAGTCAGGTAAACAACGTAAGCTATATGGACAGTTTGGTCAAAATTTGGTGATGTAGGCCGTTTTGAAAAATACTCAGGCCAGTCGACGGAGGTCATGCTATGATATCGTAAGGGGAAATGGACGTAACACGAGGACCGTGAAAGTTTATCAGGCGTTCTGTGCTATTAAGCTGGGAAAGAAAACTGCTGCCTCTGTTGATATGAAATAAAAAACAAGTAAATTAAATTTCATTTGCAATGTCATCAGTTACAATTATGGCAAACGACACAATTTTTTACATCACAAAGAAGCCATCTTTCAACGTCTGTTTTGTTGTCATTTGTCCTTTCCTTGTTTGTTTCAGTTTTTGTCTGTAAAATACTGTTGATAAAGTGACCTAATTACTCATCTGCTATTAATTGATTATTCATATTCAAAATTGTAAGGAAAGTCGTTATTTCCTTTTCATTACCATTGGTGTCTTTTATCTCAGTGCATAATGATTGTTCGGTGCCAACATTAGAAATCGGACCTTTTTCTTTCATTAAAAAAGACTTTCCACCGTACATCAGATCTTTTTGCCAAAAAGGTCTGTGTGTACAAATCCACATGTAGATTTTCGCTCACAGTTTGATGAGCATATGAAACTATGTCGGGATAATGTAATTCCCGTCACTTTTGTTCATGGGAGAAGCTGCTTTACCGTTTCATTGTCACATTGGAAAATTCATAAATATTTGTTACCCATCGCTTGTTTTCATCAGTGGCATGCCCCTAGGCACGACGTTGATTAATGAATATGTATGATAAATAATTCATATCGTCATAACAACAAGCATTATCAAACACTGAATCAATTAAATTTAAATGTCAACGAGCATATCGCGTGTCATGCTGAAGAGGCCATGGCAAAGAAGCTTTCACTGTGAAACTGACAATTACAAACGACAGGAAGTATAGTGCATCTCTCTGTGACTATGTGTCTGTCTCTCTCTCTCTCTCTCTCTCTCTCTCTCTCTCTCTCTCTCTCTCTCTCTCTCTCTCTCTCTCCCCCCCCGCGAGCGCAAAAATCCTCCAACAGACTTTTATTTCATTTTTCAAAATTAAGGAATAAAATTCAAATACACGAAATTGTACTTCATTTTAGGTTACAGAGCGTATATAGGCTTCCTTGCCGTTGAAGAAGCACACGTACATCCTGTGATGGTGTCATTTTGCGCCCTCCTTGTCGAGAGCCAGCGAAAGAAAAAACATTTTAAGGATGACGGTGAGGGCGTAATTTTTTGCGACAAAATACAATGTTGACATCGGGTATACCCTACAGTCACTTAAACTTGGATATTTACCCGATGTTCATTTTTCATCAAATACATTTGCTAATTGTGTCCAACAATTAGTAAATGAATAGTCAACTCGACGGTTTATTAGGTTCATTAGTAAACGATAATTGGCTAGATGTACATTTGACAAAGTATAAGACTGTATATACATAGTGCAGAAAAAAGTTTCAAAATATTCTTTGTATGGGTGAAGTAGTTTAAAGGATAAAAACAAGAATAGTTTCCTTGTGAAGAATCCTTGTGGAGAATCTGATTTACTCTGACATTTGAACTGTCTCCTGTGAAGTGTTTGTACATCTTTTGGAAGCTTTGCCCTTCTTTCTAATTTCGAAACGAGCCAAACGGTCAGCAAAGTATTTCTTTGTTGTGAGAGTATGACATCTTTCAGACTCTTGGGGTCTTCTGCATGTGGGAAATAAACTTATTTCGAATAACTATCCTTTTGAAAAGATTATCCTTCCATCCAGCGTTTACCAATTTAGAATTTTGTCGTTACAATACTGTGTTGCCAACCATGAAGACCTTGTTGTTTACAACATATTTTTTTATTACAGACATGGAATTGAACAACTCGCCAAATATAATAAAAGTGTCACCGGCCATCCGGCAGAATGCGAGGACGCGATGGTTCGTCGCCTACACCCTCATCCGCAACCCAATCCTCGTCCACCGGCGGGCAATACGTAAGCAACAGCAAGTAGTGAACAAAACTGTTCAGATGTGGTCGAAGACATCTAAATTCAAGAAACCCCCTCTACGAATCCAAGTGGCGAGCCTTGCAAAACCCAGCAGGCTTAACATCCAAGACGAGAAGTAGATCGGTCAAATCCTGAAGCTTCATATATATGCAGAAAACGGTCGACGGAGTACACTGTTATCAAGAATTGAAATATTTATAGCATGTTGATATTATTTATTTATCTATCTATCTATCTGTCTGTCTATTTATTTATTTATTTATTTATTTATTTATTTATTTATTTATTTGTTTGTTTATTTGTTTATTTATTTATTTTAGATTTAATTCGTATCAAATTCACAAGCTTGAACCAACGGGTCCGATGGGAGTCGAGTTTGCTATGCTCACTACGTTTACATCTGCACATTTTTCATATTTGTAGTTCATAATGCGAGAATTATCACTATTTCCTTAATTTATGATGATGATGAGACGAGATGTACGAACCATCACAAATGAAGTCGAAAGTAAATCTTAAATATGTTTGAACTTTGCAATAATAATAATAATAATAATAAAAATAATAACAATAATATACTTATAATAAATCATAGTAAAGAAGATTCATAAAGCGCCTACTCTCACTGAGCTCTAGGCGCGATTAGCAAGACTTGGTATCCTTAAAAAGACATGCAAAAACTACATGGGATGCACACATTTTTATATTATTTGATTTGATTTGATTATTTAATTGATGTTTGGACTTCTCGTTAATTCAGGGAATAGATTTTACATTTACAATCTTTATCTCTCTTCAATGTTGAAACACGCACTTGTACATATATACAGCTGGTGTGCAATCGATAAAATTGCAGTATTTATGGAACGTTGCTACGATGCCTCTATAGAGCGGGGACTCTGGAACTGCAAATTACTTGGAGAATTTTATGAATCTGTGTAATATGTTGAATTCGTTATACGTACATTTTAGTCAAAGTTTGTACATGATATTGCAAGCAGTCCGGCGACTTTAACAGTCATATTGGATTGTTTGTAAATACAAATTTAATCTACAAAAGCTTCTCAATAACTGGCGGGCAATTTGAGTTAAAATTTTGCTCATATCATCGTTAGTCTAAGTACAAGATTGGTAAAGGCATTTCAATTGGTTTTAGGGTTTGGCAAACATATTTGTATTTGCGAAAAATTACCTACGATAATTATGAAACAACATTTAAAAAATCTTTTTTCTCCGACACAAATACACTGTTCGACCTGTACTTGACTAGTATTTGATCAATTTTCCCCAATTTTTTCAGTTGACATTGGACAACCTTTGACCTACTTTCACGTATCTCGGCAACTAGGATTGGTTTCTGATGAATACTGGAATATTGTTCAGTAATCGACTATAGCATTACCCCTAAATTTACTGGCTAGCCTTGTATGACCTTGATTTACTTTATATATCCCAGAAACTGCAAAGGCTAGAGGTTTCGGTATGGGACAAAATTTTTCCCCGATTTTTCAGATAACCTTGGATGACCTTTCACCTACTTTGGTATATCTTGGCAACCACACGGGCTAGAGGTTTATGTTGTATTGAATATTGATCAGTATGGGACAACAGTTTTTTCAGATTTTTTTGGGATGACCTTTAGCGACCTTTGACCTGCTTCTACAGATCTCAGCAACAGCATCATGTACGACATTGGTATTAAGTGGCAATGGGTGCGTTGTCTCGCTTATAATTGACTCATTACGTACATACCTAATTTAAGGCTGTCCTGTTGGACATGGACAGGTACACGGTCCCGAAATTTTAAGATGACCTTTGGTGACCTTTAACCTCCTGTTTTTAAGCAACTAAAACTTGAAAACCTTGGATATTTTCTTTTAAACAAAGCAGTATGAAACCAAAGATTATGCTGCAGGCACTTCATTTTACTGCCTTGCACTTCTGCTGTCCATTGCTTGGGCCCTGTCAACGCTGCTTGCAACTTTAATCTGTTTTGGTTTTCAAGGCCCCAGCCGACATTTTTAGAGCCCCCACAGTTTGTAAGACATTGATCCCATAAGCTGTCTATCTATCTATCTATCTATCTATCTATCTATCTATCTATCTATCTAGATCTATCTATCTACCTACTTACCTACCTACCTACCTGCCTTCTATCTATCTATCTATCTATCTATCTATCTATCTATCTATCTATCTATCTATCTATCTATCTATCTATCTATCTATCAGTTTATATCGACTGATCGATTTATCTATCAATTGAGCTATCTGTCCTAGCTATCTATTGTTCTATCTATTATCTAACTATCTATTTATTCATTTATCTATCCATCTGTCTAGCTATTTATCAAAGTATATGAAAGCTAATAAGGTATAAAAGCACACATGTGAAATGTTAAAGACGTATATTCTAAACAACTTTAAATATATGCCGTAATCAGCAATTTTTCGGTAAATGAATACTAAATGTACAATATATCGTAATCATTGCCTTCATTCTTTGCAGTATTGATGATTAGATGTAACTGTAAACATCTTTACTTTAAGTAACAAAATAGAGTCTCCTTTCCTGTCCTCTGGAATTTTCGAGGCCCTCGCGAAGCATTCAGTGTTTTCGTGCTCTCCTATTTCCCCTCTCCTGCCCAAGCCGATATAATTGTGCATGTTCCTTTAGCTTCAATCAATTTCTTGTCAATTTCAATGACATAATATTTTGCGGTTTTTGAGCTGTTGTCAGTTGATCGGCTCCATAACCTTATTACACAACTTTTTTGCAAGTAGTGATGACGTCACATCGGCTGCAGATTATTGTGTCCACCTTACTCTCAGCGCTGATCAAGATCTGTGATGGCTCTGTAAAAAGATGCAATCATTTTTTATCCCCTTTCACGGTGTTACAGTAAGATTAATACGTAGGATGTTAAATATTAATGATATGAAAGTAGAAATTTTATTCAGCATTTACATAAATTCTGTTAGCTTAGGTAAACACTAAGAAGCAATAATACAATTCTTGACCTTGACTCTATTATTGTAGTAGACGATATTTGGCTCTTTTGAATATATGTAGAATGGTAGTCATATGAATTTTATACATTGCAAGTTGCTATCTTGGTATAATGGGACACAGTCTTTCAATTAAATATCGGTTTTCGCTACCGGTACATTTTATGTTTACTCGAATTCTTCAAGTTACAATATAGTTGGTGAAAGAAGTTTTCTTTTTTGGATACTACCATATTTATAGGATTTCGATATTATAATATTTTTGTGATTGCTCCTCTTTGTTTATTGTGAAATCAAAATATGGCATTTTTGCTTACTTGTGCCGACCAAAATGATAGTTCCAAACAATAACGAATAAGCAAACCAATGCTCCTCACCAAAGAATCAAAATTGCCTGAAAATGGCTATTTAGTCTGTAAGCTGATATTTGTTTGTGTGTGTGGGTGTGTATGTGTCTGTATGTATGCGCGCGAGTGTGTGTGTGGGCGTTTTAAATTCCTGCTGAATATCGTGTGATGAGAATTACTGAACCTGAAAAATTAAACTAGTAGGCACAGCAATGCAACACTCCTAAGTTACTTGGTATGCAATATAAACTTTTCAATAGTGCAGAAATGGTGCCATAAGTCCGTCGTTGTATGTCCAACTTTCAAGATAGAACTTACCTTCTAAGACATGTCTAATCATGCACATTACATGTTATCTATAACAGTGCCATATTTTAATTCACAAAATATTTTATGCAATGTTGAGAAACCTGGTACATTTGTTTTGAAAAACTGAAGGGCAAGCTTCTAGCAACTACATTAAAGCCTCAATAGTTGCGAATTTTATGCATTATTGTCATAATTTTATTTTCAAACCAAAGTTGGTTCTTGTAAATGTGCTAATTGAAGAACATGACACGTATCACTGCTCACTGATTTTGACCATGCCTACGCGTTTTAACGGATTAAACAATAAACGGGTGCCGCACTCATAAAATGGCGTACAAAAGTACAGTATTTCCTGCACGAACACTTCTTGATCATACAAGAAACAAGCATGATGCCATTTACTTGAATGTACAACACACGATGGTCAAGCTTTTGTTGTTGTAAATTGAATTTTCTCTGTCACATGATTAGTTTTTTAAGATGGCGGGAAATCTAAAATGATGTTAAAACATTTGAATTTACATGCCACTTTTGACACTTATGACAGTGTTATACTCTTTTTCAGCCTTTAATGGGTCTTATTGAAAGAAAACTCGTTGAGAGTAGGATATTTTGAGATCGGTTTATTATACATTCGCAGCTATTGTGGCTTTAAATTAAAATTTAAGACTTTGAAATGTCTTTGTGAAACCTATTGCATATTTTGACAATAAATTTACTATTTCTAAAACTTTTGCCTGTTTTTGCTGCCTTGAATGTTTTAAAATATCAATTGTACTCTAAGAGGAACATACATGTATACATATATTCACAGATACATTGTTGTTGTATAAAATTTATATGGACTATAAAGCTAGTTTTGTGCCTCGAAAGTGAAAGACAAAAAAACTTTTGCTCAAACTTTGCTTGGTGAAACTTTCAACGATTCTACTCAAATATATTTCAAAATGTAGGAGACCATTATAAGAAATTATATTCGTCCGTCAGTCGATAATGTCTCATGATCTACCTCATTGACACCTGTCTCTCGTTAGATATGTACGTCCGGACAAAGCTGTTTTATAATAACATATTCCAAAAACGTTGCTCACTTTGGTCGTCGTCACTCAATAATATCTGTCGTTCCTCATTGACTTGCTTAATTTATAGATATTTTTAACACGGAAAAAATTATAAAGTTCTTTCCCTGAAGTGCAATCTAAAGTACAACGTCACAAGGTTTTTTGTCTTATCCATTAAGGTTACATTTGGTGTTTGTTAGGTATGCAGCAAATATGCTATTTAAAACAGGTTCACAAAACAATGAAATAAAATTAATCAAATTCTTGAAGGAAACGCAGTAAAACTGACATGTGGTCTTATCGGTACTGTCGATGTAGTCGAAATGACTCTCATAGTTGATAATTTAATAATTAGTACTCAATTCCAATAAATTTCCAGCTATCCATCGAATAAACGGTTGACACGACTGAGAAATAAATCAAAATAATGATGACAAGATCGTCAAGTCAACCTTCAGAATGATTTGGTGTATAATTCCGACAACAGCAACATGACACACTCATGGTCTTTCAAATAATTTTAATGGCAAACTATTCAGTATGTCGTAAATGCATTTATTTATATAACATTATGCTCGAGCATTATTGTTTAACTAGCCAATTAGCAATCTACAAAAGCTATTGCTTGATGTATTTGCTAGGTCAATTACTGTGTTATAACAGTAACAGTGAAATTTGTTACATAAGACCTCAATGTTAGATCGAAATGAATGCAGTTATACTCCTTTTATTTTGTCTCCTTGGCAACACAGAAGCAAGATCTGTTCGTATCCTGTAGGAAAAAAATCAACATTTTGGCTTGTTTTCTTTGACATAAAATAACCACATTTGTTCCCTGAAAATCATTGATCTACCTATATCTAAAAGAAAGCCGTTATTTTCTTGTGACCAAAGCAGCAATACACCAGCAGGAATATATATAATTTTATTTATAGAGACCATGCAATGCAGACGTATTAATCTCAAACCTTGGAGATTTTAAAACAAACCATCTTCTCATTTCGTTGCATTAGGTCCTCTCATAACATCGACCTTATGAAATGTACTCCGGAAGTCCGGCCACATTTACTGAGTTAGGTAAAATATTGATTTCTAAGCTTATTTCTTTATGGTGGGAACTCAATATTTCGGCTAAGTGGAATTAAAATTTAGAGTTTAGAGGACGGTTTGAAACGATAGCCCGGGTCGTCCCACCGACTAATTCAGTACATTCGTTTTTATGTATGCCTACTTACAGAAATTCATTAGATATACAAAGGAGCCGATTATCATATCACACTTTTCAAACTTTCATCATAACTAAACCTTACTGCGACCGATGTTCCTTAAAAGTCAGGTAAAATTCAGAGCATTCGGCATATTTATGACTAAATTATGGAAAGTCATGGAATATGCAAGCGAGCTATTAAAAAGTATTATGTTACGTCAAATGTAAGCAAGGATTTTGCTCACAGTCAAATTGTCATTGCAGATAAGAGATTTGTCCAAATTTCATGTGATTCGTCGAGAAAGTATACTTAAATCGCTGTCCGCCCATATAGCTTAGTATGAAAGATATTCCATTCGTATAACAGAAACAATGGTAGAAACCGTATTTAAGACAACAAACATTTATTTCTTCATACTAGAAGCTAACACAAGACGTTTCTCCATTCCCCCTTATCTGCAAAAAATGCGAAGTCATCATATCGTCCCTTGTACATGTGGATTTTCTTCCAAAATCAAGATCACCCTGAAAATGTTGGTACTAGAGAAACAAATACCCATTATTTACCGATATTAGAAATTCAAAATGGCTGCCAGCCACGTGTAAATACTAAGCCAGTGAAAACTTCGTTTACTATAATGCTTCAAATGAGCTTCAACATGTGGTGGGCCGAAAGAATATTTTTAAAGTTTTAGAATCCAAATATCTGTCTCTTAGTCGCACTGTACCTTAACTAAGAAATATATATAAGGTTCTAAATTAATCAGGTAACAGCTTATCTTACTAAGTAAAAATGCCACTGTTACCTTCGCGTTTTGAAATTTCCGATGTTGCAATCCATACTGTCCAAAATGTGTGTTGAAGATAAGTAAAGTAGCGACAAAGTTTACAAAGTTCGTATAAATACCTACATTCTTGCTACAAACGTGTTTCCGATGATGTAGAGAGGCAGGAGGAAGTGAGGATGATGAAGATTTAGATGATGATGAGAAACAACAGCAGCTTGAGAAAAGGGAAGAAGATGAGAAGAAATAGCAGCAGTAAGGGATTTGGAGGAGAAGGAGGGATAGGGACAGGAAGACGGAAAGGAGCAGGAGTAGGACAAATGACGAATGTGGAGCAGGGCCAAGCGGAAGGGAATAATGAAGAGCAGGGGCAGGACGAGGGGAAGAAGGAGGGGCAAGGCAGGAAGAGGGGAAGGAGTAGGAGTAGGACGAATGAAGAATGAGGAGCAGGGACAGGAATCAGGGGCAATGAGAAGGGAAGAATGTGGAACTGACAGAGGAGGAAAAAGAGGAAGAGCATGGGCAAGAAGAAGGGAGCAGGATGTAATGGAGAAGCAGAAGTATAAGCCGGAAGAACAGGAGGAGAAAGAGCAGGAAGGGGAGGAGCAGTACTTTCGGGGGAGGAGCAGGTGGAGGGACAGGAGAAGCAGGAGCAATTAGAGGAGCAGCAAGAGTTCTAGAGGAACGGGGGAGTAGGATCGATTTTATGATCATGATTATAATCATAGTGATCATCATCATTATGATTTTGATATATATTATATATCAACATACCTGATAATCTTTGAGTGTTCTATTATTCGATTGATTTCTATGTATCGGTCTGTACATGTACCTGTAGTTGACGTACAGAGAAATATCGCTGCTCGTGATGGTTTCCTGATCTTCTACCTGTTAAGTTGCCTCACCCATTCATTCATCCGTTACCACAGACAAGTAGAGAAACAGTATTTCTATGTGTCTGTGCCGTTACGTAACCTTTGTCTTTGAGCATTGACGTGACTCGGAAATCTACCAACAACAACAACAACTGTTTCAACGTCCCAGGATTCATTTGAAATCACCCTATTATTAAAATTTTAATGCAATTAAAGAGCTTTTGAATACTCTGCGTCATAAAAGATGACTGTCGGTGACATACAATATTAATTTGCTATGTCAATAATATGAATCGGTGATAAAGCAGTTCCCATGACACTCGACTATTCGTAGACGATTCACGCCGGCTAATTTATTGAAAATCATAAAGCATGGTCGGTTCTTTGTCATTTAAATGTCATTGTAACCCACGCGGCAAGCGGCAAATTTTCGTCTGTTCATAAATCGTCAATCATCTGATGTTTTGTTCTTGCCATTTAGGGGCGCCTGGGTCAGAAAGAATCAGAATGCATTTAAAAGTGTTGATATCATAACAAAATTGTAAGGGACAATTTGTCCGTGTTATACCCTGTGCGAGATCCAGGTTGTCGACAATGCCCTCAATTATAACCTATTTAGATAAATTTTAATATCTCTTAATTATATGTCAACTCGTTTGAATATAGGCGGGTAATTACAGAACTATTTAATTTAGCTAATTTGACATTTTAATATTAGTGGGGAGAGGGTCACATTCTTTCCAATGACACAATGTTTGACGGTACTTCACGAGCATCGCGACTCTTGAACCGGGCGTTCAGTGTACAAGTCGATGGCATACGAGAGTGTTTTAGCTTACTAGTGGAGTTCAAATCGGCCTCGTGAAAGCTAAACACCTTCGGTAAACTGTTTTGTAGGTTTCCCTTGTAAGATAACTCACAACAAGGCAACTTTCATTAAGACTAGCTTTACAGAATCAACATCACCAAAATGCTCATCTTTCTGAAGGGAATCAAGAGCTATCTTGTGGATTTTTCCTTTGTTGTCTTGCTGTACACAATGATAGCAGGCGTGGTGGATATATCAAGCACCTTCAGCAGCATTATCACTGACGCCCTAGGGGATATGAGATGCTTCATGGACGACAAGTCAGCCGACAAACAATATTGCGACGTAATAACTAATCAGTCGCGATACGATGAGATTTTTGACGACTGGTATTCCGATTATTGGTGGTGGTGGTCGTATGATTACTTAGTTTCTTCGGACGAGTACATATACGATGACTCCAAGACTAGCCAAGACGTCTCAAGAAATCTGACGAATTCTTCAGTCTTGATTGGGATTCAAAACGCCAGGTAAGACGTGACAAGTAGATTAGGCGACCCAGTTAACGATAAGATGCAGAGTCTAACGAAAGGCTGGTTAGAAAGGCTAAATACATTGTATGATCCTTTTATCTATGTATGCTATTCTGCTATTCTTGTTAAATTTCCATCTAATAGTGAATGTTGTTTACCGAATATTTATCAAATACAGTCTGGGTAAAGGTGAATATTAATTTATGACAACGCGCCAAAAGTACGCAAAAATCAGTGTTAAGTGTAAATTGAATGGATATTTATTGAACATATCTTTTTCAGTTGAAGCCTAAACTTTTGCATCGCCCGTAAATCCTGTTATGCGGTATTCCGTGTTTACAGGCCATTGTTCTTTATTCTTACTAAGCTAACTGTTGTGCTTTACACCATAGATAGCAGGGAAAAGATATCTTTATAATATCTGTGATACACAGCGTATCGAGTACACAGCTTGTAATTGAATAATCTTAATTTGACTGACTTTATATCGTTGCGTACAAATAACTTTTGCTATACTGTATTCACATGTAAAATGGTCTTCCAGTTTGAAACTTTAAAACATAACACAGAACGGGAATGGACATAAAACGCAGCAAAAGGTTACTCGCTAAGTCAGACAAAGACGAACATGGCTTGCTTAATACCGAATATAGCCTTTTAAAGATATTTACACTTTTATTTGTACAATAGATTCATTTCAATCATTTGAAAGTCAACTTTGTCCTTTCGATCAAGCTCCGCCGTTGTTATTCTTCCAACATTGAAAATACATTTGGGAACAAAGCTTTTTAAAAATAAATCGTATTGCTATTGAAATGGGCATTTTTTTCAAATTCGTAATTTTCTGATTTAGTGCTAAACTTGTTTTTACTCTAGTGAGCAAAATTCTTTTCCGAATGGTAAACATTCTATGGATTACGAAGAATACAGGTAAGAGCAGAATACAGTACGTTTGACTAATGCATTAGCTGGCTTTAGCGTATAAAAAAATACCCGCAGTGCTAAAGTTTTGCTGAATTTCGCCACATCAATGTAAAGAATAAAATAATGATATAATAATTTACAGTTTCTTGTCCGACCGAAAATAAGTCCTTTTCACTCTGGTATGTAATCCTGTGGGTTATCGTAGGCTCTCACTAGTACTGTTGGGCGCCAATCGTTCAAGCTCTACTTGTGACGTGATATTTTAGAAGGTGTCGTCGAGACCTGAATAATACAGAATAAAATCGAAGAAACACGATGAGACAGAATTTTCGTCGTTAAAAAAAGTTATATCACTTTTAATGTAGTTTCTTATCATTCATTAGGAATTTGTGTACAAACTACCAAACCATTCCAAAACCAAACCATGGTATTTAAAGATAGCTAATTACAAAACCTGTTACATGTAAAGACTGATTCAATTGTACAAATACGACCCAAATATGATGTTCAAGTCAGCGAAACTTCTTCGCCGCTAAACAGCGCATAGACTCTAAGCTGAAATACATGTTATATTTTCGACTGCATTGATTTCATTTGTTTCAATTTTCAGTACATTAGGCATTGCAACAACTACTGTGGCACCGGAAACATCTACTGGAGTAAATAGGTGAGGTTTTATTTGCAGTCGACATTGACCTGTTTTTCTCACTCCGTGGTTATCAGAGTAAATCACTGTCAATATGACTGTTTTGTTGATTTTTCATGTGTCCCCAAATTCACTGCTATTCCCAGTGTATGAGCTTAACTTCTGTTCGTAGAACATTTTTAAATAAATTATATAGCATAAAGTGCGTTGTTCTCCCTTTATTTATATTAATTTGTTCGTAAATGCCATTTCATCATCCTTGCTTTTGACTTGAGCTTTTTCTTTTAGATTTTAGTCAATGGAATGAAAGAAAGTCGTGATTTGTAAATAACTGCTTCTACACACAAGACCAAAGGAAATTCCACTACATATTTAGAACGATTTTTATCATGTGAGCGGATCATCATAGTTTTATCAAATTATAAACAAACATGCCAGATTGTGACTTAGAAGCAACAAATGAGATAACTACGTGCAAGAAGATTTATACCATGACCAACTTTTAGCTTTAGTAGTCGATATTAGTACAAGCAAACATTCTTGTCATGCATAGACGACTTCTTCAACTTAAAATATAAAAATTATCCGGATGCAAATTTAGGCATACTGTCTCTCCTTGAAGACCAGACTCGATGAAATCTCTGTCGTACTAAGTTAGAGCATATTGCTTGCGCTACAAGCCAAAGCTTTACCTTAAGCCTCCATTACCTGTAGCTTTCCATGCATCTTAAGCACTCTTGTGATACCTGGCTCTCGTTTTTCTGTAACAGTCATGCTGAGATACCACTTGTAATGTCAGCACAGCCTGTAAAAGGGTAGAATTATGTGCCTTCAGCTGAAATGCAGTCCTGATCTCATTCAATTGTAAATAAGGATATGATGTTTTAGAACAATTGTCATACGTAACAGGTGTTTTCACTGTAGGGTAGGTTTTATGCTCTCCTTATTTTCTTGTAAGGTAAAACACATAGTGGAACCCCTACCAGATTGTCAACTCAAGAAACATTTAATTCCTTTGACATCCCTCCCAATCATCTTTCATTCCCCCATGTGCCCCTCTGCACGATTGATAGTGTTTTCATTTCTTTATTGCTCTCCGGTATTCTGTCTTCATTTTCTGTTCCTCACACTTCTACTTCAGACAGCGGATTTCTCTGTTTCCGACCAAGTACCCATAAACTAAATCAAACACGTTTTTCCCCTAGAACTTACGACTGTGACGTTCCGTGTTTCGTGAGCAACCAGACGCAATTCTTTCTGTGGAATTCACTTCCTCCGGTACGTATTCGAATAATCATACGATCAAGTTCGACAGAGACAGGGTTTCTCATAGAACAAATCTGCCAACAATTGGGGTTTGCCTGCATCATGGGAAATTTAAGTTGTCAAATGGTTTTACATTCACTTGGTGTCTGGCCCAACAGTACAATATCTGTAACCGATATACCATATTCTGAAGTCATAATACATGGTTTTTCCATCTTTTAATAGCGTTGACAATAAATTCCCTAATCCAATTTATTTCCTTAACGATTATATCCGTCATCTTGAAATTTTAATAAATTTTGTATCTTAATAGATTTCAGCCTTTGTGCCTACACTGAATCCCAAGCAAAAGAGGCATTTGACAAAATCAGTGTCGATAATTTATTTGGTGACTGTCAAGCAGACAAAACGAGACAACCCCGCAAGCACTAAGCGATAATGCAGTCTTTGCAATTAGGCCTTCACTTAAAATTGACATTTAGGTCGCCCTCTTTCGCATAGCACAGAAACATCGATCGCGGATTTTCAAAAAATAACTAATTCTCCTACAGGATTTCCTCCATTTCACAAATACGGCAACAGAAAAATTATCCGAGCCTTCACTTCTTGTCTCAAACAGCGAGCAGTAATTTCCTGAGTAATTTCGACACTGTTATGAAATTTTGAAGGTCACGAACGATCATCTAAGATTGATCTGATCAAAGCCTGCCTGTGAAAGAAGCCCAAGCACTTGCCTCCACAAGGTTACACAAACGTTGAAAGTGATCGACAAAAGACAGGCCATGCCGTCATGCTCATAGCAACTACTTTGTACGACATTATATACCTTCTCCGTAGGAACACATCATTATTAAAAATTTAAGACTACATCAGCTGCATTACTCAAAATATAGCAGTTCGATTAATTCATCGCACTGTCATTTGCCCGAACAACTGCATGATTGCTTGCCGCATGAATATTTTATTAGATAGGCTCGTACTACATTAACGATCATTCAGGCTTTATCTTCGAACGGCCTAGATATGTAATATTTTGTTTAGATTTCGTATTATTTCGAGTAAAACTAAAGAAAATTTCTATCATATTATACGTTTAATCGTGTGTGACAGAAAATTACTGTTAGTATAATGACCTTTACATTGTCAAAACATGCGAATTAAAATATGCATGCTCACGTGTTAACACACGTGAGCTAATGGCGCATTGATATATGTCTGTCTGTGTCTGTGTGTATGTGTATGTCTGTCTGTCTGTCTCTGTCTGTCTGTCTGTTGACGCGATAGCTCAAGAAGGGCTTATCAGATCTAAATCAAATCTGGTACATAGATTCGGTTCGCAAATTACCAGAACTGAATAGTTTTTGTGGGCGTGATTTGCACATTTAAGTTTATTTGCATAATTAATGAATGTAGAAAAAAGGTATATACATAAACCATAGATGTATTCAATGATACTATGATAAAATGTTACTGAAAGTCGCTTGCAGTTTTACATCAGCTAGTTACTTATTTCGATATTGAACTATTGTATTGTATTAGTAAAATATATTTTACATTTTCGTGTCAGCCAATTTATAATTGACATATTCAATGAACTTTCACAGTTTGGCATATAAAGCTTGAAGGACATCAGCAAAGACAATTACACTTGCTACATAAGTCAGTCAAAGAAATTTAGTATTTCTATTTCAACTAATTACATATTTGTATACTTAATGACCTTTGGAATTATCTGTTGTGAATATTGTTTACGATATTGATCATAGCAATTGAAGTTGCAAACTTGAGGCAAAACTTTCAATCTACAGATAACTGCAACATATACTGAAACAAGCGAGCATTTTCAGTTCATATCTGGTTAAACAAGGTACTGCGTCATTTAAGATCAATCTTGATGATTGTACTGTGCATAGTTGAATTAAGGTAGTACATGCCTCGAAAATGAAAGACTTAAACTTTTGCTCGAACTTTCCTTAAGGAATCTTTCAACCATTCTCTGACTAAATCAAGAATAAAAATCGGGAGTCACCGTGCAAAGTTTTGTACAAGAGAAACAAATAACCAAAGATTTATCTCTGTGTCAGCTCTATAGAAAAAATAAAATTTTTAAATTTCAAAAAAACTAAGCCATTTAAAAGTTGTCTTACACCAAGAGCTGTAAAATGAACTCCACAAGTGGTATATCAGGAAAGAATTGTAAAAGTTTGAGAGTCTGAATATCTGTCCGCGAGGTGCATTCTACCTTAATATTACCAGCCCCCGTCGCGATAATGTGTACAGAGCATATATGGAAGACATAAATATGCTTAATACGGATAGTTTTCAATCGGATTCGAACCCACAACATACGGCATCAGTCGCCTAGCTGAGAGGCCAGAGACAGAACCACTCGGCTAAATCTCCACTCCCAAAAAAGAGTGGTTCAATAGCCGGCTAAGTTGTTACATTTTTCTGACTGAGACCGCTCAACACGTTGTAGAGTTCGTGAAGCACTCACGCACGCATGCTCACTATCATACATCGCACATACACACTTTATCGAAGCGAAGAAACAAATTTCATCGCTTTAACTGGGCGAACGATAACCTCGGGGACAATTCTGTCCACCAGCAGTGTTACCAACCCAGGATAGAAAATACGGATAGTTTTCAATCGGATTCGAACCCACAACATACGGCATCAGTCGCCTAGCTGAGAGGCCAGAGACAGAACCACTCGGCTAAATCTCCACTCCCAAAAAAGAGTGGTTCAATAGCCGGCTAAGTTGTTACATTTTTCTGACTGAGACCGCTCAACACGTTGTAGAGTTCGTGAAGCACTCACGCACGCATACTCACTATCATACATCGCACATACACACTTTATCGAAGCGAAGAAACAAATTGTATTAATATGTATAAATTAATATGTTGAGCCGCTTTTCCTAGTATGTATTCGAATTTTGCGGTGACATGACCTAATGACGGCGAATCACTTAGGATTAGACCTAGATGAAGATGGAGAAGAAGACGATGAAGACTTCTCGTTACGCACAGTCCGCATGTCTTAGGTCTAAAGTGTAAATACTCGACAAGAAATGCACTGGAATACAGTTTGTTCGACATATTTGCTCATACCTACGTGAAATCATAAGGATGTCTATGCCATGTAACATGATGTAATAGTACCTGCATTTCGCTGTTTTATTATCATTCTATCATTATGCAGCAGAGAATAGACATTGCATACATGTATTTGTTTATACATTCTACGGGAGTCTTATTCTGCTAAATCACAGAAATATACTGGTTGATCGCCCAGAGAGTTGTTCGTGTTAATGTTCGTTGCCGGATTACGTCGAATTACTCTTGCAAAGGCACACTCGGTATTTGCCCGAAAAGAAACGTACGGGCGAAGATAGGAACATTTTTTCAACTATTACACTTTTCTATGGCCTAAACTGCTTCGCCATAATCTGCAACTGGCCAAAAGACCACTTTCTGTACTCCTTCGTGGAAGGAAGCAAGTGAATTTTGCCAATGTATACATGCATGAAATGTAGCTATTATTGGCTTACAAAAAAGGACAACAGTTTCGATACAATCTAGAACAAAACATAGCGATACGTTGTAGTGGACAGGGTAAACACCTTATTCAATGGAGAGCGAGCAATTTTAATGGTTTAATGGACACAAAATAATTATAACGGTATTTTAATATGAAATATATGATCTTAGGCTGCATTCAAAAACACCTCTGGAAGAGAGTGGGAGAATCCGAAGATAAAGTTTTCAAATTTTTAATGCCCCAATAACAAACTAACTTGTGTTCAAATCCCGTTTCTTACTTGCTATAATTTTGGAATCTCCCTCAATGGGATGGGGCAGAAATTACAGGTGGGTCACAATTTTTTGAGCAAGCACTTTTGAAGGTCATGAAATTTCAAGCATACCTTTTTGGAAGGGTCACCACTTTTTGCGAGAGTATTAGAAGGCAAAACTTAGCTTATGTACTGTGCTTCGTCCAAAAATATCAAATCATAATACATGGAAGTCTATTGGGCAAACTATAAACATTTTCCCGATTACAAAAAACAAGCTATATCTGTACATATATATATGTTTGATAATTCATGTAAATGTAATGTGCTTGAAGTGGCGGGTAAAAAGTGTATGTCTGCATAAAAAAATTGATTTTTGGATTTCATTGATAATGTTGATTCACTATAGATAGCAGACTGAAAGATCCGTCGCTCGATGGCGCTCTCTACGCTCCCCCTCTTATGGGGAGCGTAGAGAGTGCCCTCGAGCGACGGATATTTCAGTCGATACAGATGGTAGTCTTTGAGGAAACTGAATAATATTTTTCCAATATAAAACTTGCTATACTTGTGCATATATAGACGTTGGATAATTGACATAAATGTACTTGTGATTAGAATAAGGTGGTTACAAGTGCATATGTGTACAAGAAATTTGATTTTAGAATTTCACCGAAAATGTTGATCCCCTATACATGGTAGTCTATGGCAAAACTGTTGATATTTTCCCGATACTAACTAACTAAATCTGTGCTTTTACAAGTGTTTAACAATTTCAACAACTGAACTTGATTCAAATATGGTGTTTGAAAGTTCATATCTGGAAAAAACTATGATTTTGGAATTTCACCCACAAAATTACACCTATTGTCCCTTTTGTGGTGACATAATACAGCTTTGGAACAGGATGACTTCCGTCACCTGTCAGGAAAACTGGACACTATTAAATCATTTTTATAAAAGGGACATAATAGCTGTACCTTTTGGCCGATAAAGTATGTTTTGTTTTGGGTATCGACTAGCAGTTTCTCGTTCTACTCTCCATAGCATGCCAGAATAACAACATTGTGTTTGGCAAATACTCTGTATATGCATGTGTAAAGACCGTAATCATTGTCATTGATGACAAAGGAATTCTAGTCCGGACTTGAATTCAATTTTAAACAAGAATAATGCTGACAGTACACATATTGCTGTGTTTGACCTTTCATCACGCTTCAGGGAGTACAACCAGAAACTGCAGTGGATACACAAAACAAAACCACCAAAAATGAGTCAAACGTTATAGCTAAAATTGACAACCCATTACATATTTCGAATCAATCAGAGACAGTTTTGTTTTGAGTTCTTCCTCCTGTAAAGCCCTAAATACTTTCAAGCGCCCCCCAAATATACTTGATATTTTCAAGCCCCCCCCCCCCCCATCAATTCTCCCTGCAGAGGTGTTTGTAAATGCAGCCGTACTTACATAATTTGATGAAGCTCATGACAACTAATGATCTACTACCATTATTTCAGCTTGACACAGTGATCTAACCCTCAGAGAATAATTGTTACGTTTCCAGTAGCAACAATCCTGAATATTTAGCCATGATTAGGACAAAAGACAATTTTCGAGCACTTTCGATAGGTGCAGCCAATGAGGTTGTTCGTGCGAAAAGGTGTTAGTAGGCAATTTTTCAGCGGGCGGACAAATTAAAATATTATTAGTTGGCAGGGATAACAAGTCAGTTTTATTGTGGGGAGGGTAGAAAGTCCAGTTTTTACAGAGGGCGGGGAGGAAATTCTTGGCAGTGAGTAATGGAAATAGGTAGAATGTAGAGGGAGGGTAATGCTGTTGTTGATCGAACTTCAGGGCAGTGGGCATTATGATTTCGCGGCTTTTTTGCATACGCGGGTGGAAGGGCAGTTACAAACAGCTTCATTTTGCCCTCCAAATTATAAAGTCAGGGTCCAAAATACTTAAAATCAGTATATTAGTTTAAGGAATATGTTTTGCGATGACTTTGTAAAATAGACTGAATTTTACCAGTTGTCTGCACCTGTTTCTATTTCTACACCTAAAAAGAACAACATATAATATCATTTTGCTCTCTTTCAGATTCTAATCTTGATAGTTTTATCGTTCATGGAGAGAAGAACAAATCTTCATTTGAACCGTTTCCAGGGAAGACCAGCCGTGCCAGTGTGAGTTTCTGAAAGCTACTATCGATTTCGTAGACACCTCAGATCAAGTGTTTGTTCTTACGTTTCAAAGTCATTGGAATACAGTTATAGTAGCGTGCATTTCGTTATTAGGCTCGAAGTTTCCAAGAATACAACGCTTCCTGCCGATCAAATGGCATGGAAACTTGACATATAAACAGAAATTCTACGTTTGATACACGTCTTTTTTCAACAGACCTAGTCTTATCATCTTCATCCCCATGTACATACTTAAGTACGTATGTACAAGAGTGCAGATATAATGTGTACACATACCCTGAGAAAATAATCGCTTCTTGCACCAATCTATCGATCAAAACAGTTAGATACATACATGTACACATACATACATACATACATACATACATACATACATACATACATACATACATACATACATACATACATACATACATACATACATACATACATACTGAACGTTTAAAATGTGAATTCATACATACTTGCATACTAACACATGGACATATATTTTAGGCCAATCAATCTATTGGATGGATATGAAAACAGGTTCGGATACCTTTCTGCTTTCGGAGCGACAGCATTCTCATCCTTCAGTGTCTTCTTCGGGCATTATAAGATTAATTGTGGCGGAGGTTATGCCGGAGCTGGTAGGTTTTCTGCTTTATTGTCGCCTCGGCATTTAAAAGGTGGTACACTTTGTTTAGGTATTACAGCATAGAGAAAACTTAGCTGATTCAGCAGTTTTTCTTGCAATATGATATGTCATCTTTACCGCTCTATATATCTATGATGCGTTGATATCTCTATTTGGTTTAAAGTCTCCTAATTAGAAAGGTTGAACCGCATGTAGAAAGGACACGAAAATATTCAATCTTAATTTTATTACTCCCAGTGTCTTTCAAGGCCGTGAGGGGACGAGCACAATTACCAGCAGGGAGGGTGCAGAATTTTTCTGCCCCTTCCCAAAGGCAGGAATATTCGGCACAAAATATCGGTGGCCCCCATGCCAATATAAAAAAGTAGAGCCGACAAGTGCCAACTTATCCCATAAGCTCCTACAATTACAGTGTATATCTATCTATCTATCTATCTATCTATCTATCTATCTATCTATCTATCTGTCTATCTATCTATCTATTTCCCCCCGCCCCGCCCGAACATCCACCGGGGCAGTTCTAAAATCATAATTGCCAAATTATTTAGGCTGCCTTTTTACAATTCTCCTTGTAACTAATCGTTCGATTTGTTTTTACTTCAAATTGCCTCTTTCACTTAAACGTCGTTGTTTCAGAAGTACCCTTCTAGTTCAAACACCCGTTCCAGCACTCACGGCCAGATCTCTCGTCCAACCAGAACGAAGCATTGGCATAATATTGAGAGCTAGCTATAATATAACAACAATTTTCACAATTTACCTTGACAAACGGCAGTATGTAAATATCAGTATTCTAAATTATTTCTTACTTCTTTACCTTTTATTTCAGTGTTCAACGGCGCTATAAACGTGAAACTCGTTGTTTTGCAGTATTACCCTTACTTTGCCTGCATTGACACCAGTAATAAGCTGGCTGGACTGTCCCTTGGCCTGCTCTACGTTTCCTATACCATTGGCATTTCGTTAGCGGAACGCATTACCTGTTGTAGAAATGTCTTAGATAAGGTGAGAAAATTTACTAAATAGTTGAGAAGTTCTGAGGAGATCAATGGGAATCACGACTAGGAGTTCTCATTGCATGTTTGCTAACATTTAACTTTTGAAGATTGAGCATGGCCACAAATAGCAAGGAACTGGCAACATAAGTTCATCTCGTTAATTTGCTGAGCTTACTGCACACCTACAGCATTGTTTATTTTCTGAAGGTCACTATGATGGCGTGCTTTCCACATCTTATACGTTACTTTGTGCACAGATATATGATTTTCATCATTATTCCCGCAGCTGTCTTTTGAGGTTGTCTGCGAATTTATCTTAAGTTGGTAGACAACATCTGATGCTGAAAGCGTGACGTCTCCTATACAAGTTTATGTATGCGAAGGGCGCTAATGAGGTGATGTTTACAAATCAGGAGATGATGCAATATCAATGGATTAAAATCATGAATCCCAGGATCACAAAATTATTGTATACAATACTGCCAAATGGCTGATAAGGTTGCCAAAAGACTGGTGATGATAGGTATTTATGTATTCTTCCAGTTGCAAATGTGACGAAACTTTTTTCAGTCACTTTAACAGATAAACCCTTGTAAAAGGTAAGCCCCCTGTGAGATTCGAACTCACGACCCCTGGTTTACAAGACCAGTGCTCTAACCACTGAGCTAAGGAGGCGCTTATGACAAGCATACAAATTATCTGTCTTAACTCCAAAATCTATGGCAGCGATTGTTAAAATGCAAACTAAAATGGGTTTTTCTTTTGTTTGACATCACCATGATACGAGCGTTTTTCGCCGAGCCATATAACTTCGAACCGAATATATATATATACATCATTATTATAGCGCAAGATGAATTGTAACGCAGAAAAATATATTGCTTTAGCCCTGTATACATGAAGTTTGCTTATACTTTACCACAGTTTCACTACCCTCGGAAAACATTTATAGGTCTGTCTTGTAAGGGCAGTGGAGTCTTTATTAATAATTTTAGAGCAGTATGAACATGAAATTAAGTGATTTATTTAAGTTGTACCCACCGCTGTGATATAAGATTGTCATATGATCTATATCTACTATTTTTACCAGATTAGGGCTACCTGACACACTGGATTCAAAGAGTTTGTCTACGAGGTGAACACAGAACGTTTCGACATTTCCATTATATAAAAGCAAAACACGATTGTGCAAAACACGATTGTTTAGCAATAGGATAGCATACTTAAAGAGGCAAGGTTGGTCTTTTTAGCCTTTCCCATGCATATGTTTGATATGAAAAGTACTCGTTTGTGAAACATGTTGAAATACTGGTAAACTGTACATAATTTCAACTCTGCTTGCAGCCAGACTTGTTGTACTCATTCGGCGAAAAAAATTTCCGTCTGTACCAAAAACACGGGTTCAAAATTTCAAGTGTACAGTCCTCACCATGGCTACACATTTACATACCTAAAGTTCGGATTTATGCAAGCTTTTGTAATGAAATGTTAAATGGCGGGGCCTTTCGTATAGGAAAGGATAGTGGCTTTCCCTTACATTATGGCAATGTTTATGTGTCACAGGAAAGCAAGTTGGAATAGGAAATAACCATTTTGTCGAGAGGTCACGAACGACATCATTTGTTGGCATTCAGCAAAGGGGTAATGTTTGACACCTATGCAGTTATATAGCGTAATCAGTTAGTACAGTAAGAGACTTTATGCAAGTATTCCATGTTTTCTTGATATCACAAAAGGGTAGAATAAGAACGACTTTGTTCCTTTAACTGACGGTAGACCATACCGTCAGACTGAGTTTCAAAATGCTGTTACCATATTCTTCCCTTCCTTGCAGTTTATTGGTTGGGACTCTGCTCCTGAACTTTTATTCAACATTCTCGTATGGATTAATTTCATCGTTAGCCTATTCCGGGAACTTTGGTTCATGTGGACACGAAGACACAAGGTAATGACTTTACATAGCGGGCTCGTATTGCACTCGCCCTGTCAAAGAAGATATCAGCTTAAATTTCAAGGACGAGGCGCGCAAATAGGTTGCTAGACTATGAGCTAGGTCAGGCACACTTATGTACTTATCATAGTATACTTATATCCATATTATATATATACTAATATTCTTAATATAGTATAATACTTACATTCTGTTTATATATACACGCGTACTTATTATAGTATACCTGTTTACCATGCTATTGGCCTCCTAATGGCAGATACTCGCGAACGTTGAAATAACATATATGTACCATAGGGTCCAGCAGTCAGTCCCCTGAGGGATGGGTTTTTGTGCAATGGTTTACTTTATTTGATTTTATTAATTTTGACTGTGATATTTCAAATAAAACTGCTTTGACGGCTTTCTTTATTACCTATACAAGTCCATATCTATAAACTTAAAAACCACCTACAGTGTGAATGTGTGGTTAAATGTCCACGAATCAGTATAGTTCAATGCTTACACCGTAGATGGGACGACTCTCAGACAGATATCATGAGCATCATATTAACTGTGTTTGCTAATCTTGTATTGTCGGGAAGTTGCTAAATTTTAGATCTTCCTGGCAATAAAAGTCAGGCTGTGATCTCAAGGTTAAGGAATAATACACCTTAGGGACGGATATTCGACCTCTCAGGGTTTTTTTCAATAATTTACTGATCTGCTGCTCGAGCGGGCTCATTGTTAAGCTTTTGGAATTAGAAAAAAAAATCAGTCTTAGTTTTGGAAAAAAAAAATTCCCCATAGAGTTAACACAGGGATGGCGGCCATTTTGAATTCGAAATATCGGTAAATGTTAGGTAGTCCCTCTCTCTAGTACCAAACTTTCCGAAGTGACCCCTGATTTTTTTCTTGATTGATTAAGAAAACGGTTGAATTCGAAATATCGGTAAATGTTGGGTAGTCCTTCTCTATAGTACCAAACTTTCCGAAGTGACCCCTGATTTTTTTCTCGATTGATTAAGAAAACGGTTGAATGTTTTATTGAGGAAAGATTGGGTAAAAGTTTAAGTCTTTCACTGTCGAGGAAAATACTATCTTAATAATCATATCTGTTCATTCAAACATTTTCCTGTCGACAAACTCTTTCTCGTCAGCCACCCTAGGATTAATTCATAATTCCTCTCAAATGGCCCTATTCTCATCCCTGTTGGAAAGCCAATTTTAATAGTTCTACAACAACAAAGGCTTAGCCAGGTAAATTGCCATTCTTTTGGCGATGCTTAGAGTCTTTATTGCTGAAGACAACAAATTGAAATCATCAACGCTGAAGCTGCACATGTTCAGTTATCCTTACTTTGAGATAAAAGAATTCTGGCGCCAATGCTATCACGATTTCTTTGTCATAAAATAGAGTGAAGGCGATGAAGATTTCGTTGCTTTCATTTTAAAACGAGTTATCGACGGGAAGTTCTACTTCATGTTGTACTCGTACCAAGAATTATTTTGATGCCAAACTTAAAGATTACACTTGAATAGCCAAAAACTGGAATGTCCTGTGCTTTTGAGTTAGTATGAACACAAATTGTGAAATGCTATTCATGACTGATAGTAATATCCCTATAAAATGCCAATGTTCCACCTGACTGGAACTCTGGTCACGATAGATCAATAACGTTTCTTCGAATATCTTTAGATTATTTAAAGCCCAATTGACTGTATCTTCTTGCATTTACTTACCAAAAAATGCCATCCAATCTCGAGACACATGTTTTGGATTCCTATCATCAAGTTCCACTCGTTGCTGTTGGATTTGGTCGATTAAATTCTACGGGCTTTCACGTATGTATATACTTCGTTCATATTTGAGTTACAACTCGAAAATCATTTGGTTGATGAAATCTAAGAAGTACATTCGTTACCAATGTTTCAGCAGCGTTCTGTGGTCATATTACAGTAACATTTTACATCAGATGCATTTTAATTCAAATCATCTAATCGAAAAAAAATGCAAAAAGATACAACTCATTGGGCTTTAAATGATTGCAGACTTTGTGTTCTGCCATGTTGCAACTAATACATCAAATTTGGCCTTTCGCTTGAACTCTTAGGATATAAAAAGTGATTGACAACTCTTCTGCAAGTATTCTAAGCTGGTTGCCGCCAAGCAATACTTTGTCAGTGATGTTGTAGAGACTACTAGAATAATTGATTGAGTTGATAGTGAAGCTGTGCAGGAATTTTCTTTGCTTTTATTCAAGGATCAATAAAACTACTATACTAGCTAATCTGACCAACTTAAACATAATATAATTTCTAGGCCCTGAAAATACGTAAATGAAAATAATTGCGACAATACGAACAAACAAATTTTATATTTAACTTCTGTTTATTCAGTTTACTTACAGTGAGTGACTCAGAAATATTTTCCTCTGATTTCTTTCCTTTCTCCCTTTTTATCAAATTTTAGGAACATGAAAACGACGTTTCGCCCATGACGTCATCATGTGGTATATACGTACAAAGGCTCCTGGCGCGCAAGCGCAAAAGGATGAAACTCTCGAAGTAAGTCTAAATTTTCACCACGCCTACAAGATTTTCCTTTCCGATAAGATTTGGGCCTGTGCAACACATCTGTAACTAAATGAGACTCACGTGTACAGATATTACTTCCCTTTTGTTCAGTAAGTGAAGTTGCGGTATCGCGAAGCTCTGTATATCATAAGCACATAGACCATTTAAGGGGCGCATTCGTACCATTATTTTGCCTTACCGTCTAGCATATTGTTCATATCGTATAATTTCCTCTATCTTATTCTACTGTAACACAACAAGATTATAAAGAATTTCATTTGCACGCTGTGACGCTGGATATGTCTTCCTGAGCGTAGGAAAATAGAGGGCTCATTGAATTCGAAATTAATGCCGATTCCATATTGTCAGTAGTTTCTGTTGTGGCAATAAATGCGTTGTTCATTTTCCGATAAGTCTCTTCGAACTATTACATGCTAGTTCGGGTATGCAACTGACAACAAAGGTAAAAATATTAATCTGCTGACACACTACAAAGATCATGCTTTCTTTCCAGGGACGACAAAAATAATGTAATTGTTTCTGTCAAGCGAGGGCGCAAGTCACTGATACCAATCCCAGATTTCTGCTACAAACCTGTCCCTGGTTTTCAATACTCGACACGTATTTTTGCAACGTTTATGGTCGCAAGTACTGCATTGTACAAGGTACTATGTCTCAATGAATGAATGAATGAATAAATGAATGAATGAATGAATGAATGAATGAACGAATGAATGAATGGACGGATTGTTACTTGTAAGTGGTAAGTGATTATGTAAAGATTAAGTATAAGTGTTGGGAATCTCTATGCGTTTGTATGTGACAACATTGACTCCAATTATTTTAAAGGAGTCGGGCAAAGCCGGATTTACTGACATGACCTCATGTTAAAATTTGTTTTTACAAATACGATAATAGTACCAGCTTTTCAGAAAATTCTCATTAACTATTAGTCATAGATGTTGCTGTTGAACCACCCAGTCTTTCACTTCAACAAAATAAATGATTTTTTTGAGTATTTATATCTTCTCGAAGTATACAGAAAATTGTATTTTACTTTTTCATCCTATGTTTTTTTCGAAAGACGAAATCGAATAAACTTGCGCCAACTGAGTAGAAAACCTTGCATTGTTTATTTTATTGTTTGTTTGATTGTTAGTCTGTTAATTGCTTGCTTGCTTACTTGTTTGCTTGCTTGTTTTCGAATCTTTATTGAGTTTATTACTCAGTTTCAAAGTCACACTTTCTTTTAGCATAACGACACCAGCAATTTACAGGCTAACTCCTGTCACAATAGTGTCACTGGTCTAAACTATGTATCTGCTGTGAGAGATATTATCGACCGCTGTGTTGATGTGTTGAGGTTTGGTCAAACACTACACACCGTTTTTACATTCATTCTGTCACTAATCTTCATCCCATTGATGTTTTATCATTTCTACAGCTGACGATAAATGAACTTCTTATCTTTCAAAACCTGACGCAGGCATTGAAAAATACTATTGTGAAATTCATGGAGTTTTTTCTGACCAAGTCTACAGAATTTAACATCATTTTACTCTGGATTGACTTCACGGATATAATTGACAGTAAGTTGAATTTCAACTTGTTTCAATGTTCAATGATATCTACATATATTCGGAGGTAGCAAAAACATTCCAAAAAATTAAGTTTCAACCTTGCGATTGAGTTGAATTGATGTCGACGTCATAATGTATACTGCACATTACCTGTCCTGTGCTTATCTTTTACAGGGTTAGCTGTGGTGTCCCTGGCGATTACACTCCTTGTTATGATCTATTTCATGCTGGATAGCATTGTGAGGTATAGGTAAGTAAAGCCGCCCTCAACGTCACTCTTCGTCGTTCATCCGTGTCAATTTTACGTGTGCATTTATGTGGGTGGAGGGACGGTGATTTATGTTTGAACTTAATTCTCACAAAAGGCGTATTTCAACTTACGAACTGACCCTCGATGCAATCCAGAAAACATTATCCATGGGGCGTACAAATCTCTTGTCGCATACAAGATTTTAGTTTAGAAAGGAGCAACGGTTAGCAAACCCTTTGATTTTTGGTTGCAGATGCTAATAATGTTGTTGTTGTTGTTGTTGTTGTTGTTGTTGTTGTTGTTTTATTGTTGTCGTCGTTTAATTCGCTGTACACAACGTAAGTACTTAGTTTGTCTGAATTGTTGTTGAAGACTAAAATTTTGTTTTTATGTGAGTCAAACACACTTGTACTTTCCGTCTATCTCTCTGTCTGTAACAGAAATAATCTCTTACGTATGTATTCTGGGGACAAGACATTTCTGCCTGCAAATTATGGAGCACCTGCTAATTTATTGGTAAGGACACAAGTACCATTATTTGCTCTCATATTAGACAGTGTTATCTTGACATAATTGAGCATCATAGTGTTTAAATTGACAGGAAGACTAAAGCTAGGGCACACACAAATATGCTTTTGTATAATATTTGAAATCCAGGACAAGAAGCTCAAAATGAGTATCATTTTATGGTTCCCTGAAAACATTCTGGTCATGTGATGGTGTTTTCAGGGTCGAAAATCGATAGTATTTCCGTGCATAGATTATATGGGGTGATTATAATCAATTGAGAGTTAGCTGATATGACCCGATGTTTTTAACTTTGCTGCTTTCAGGTTGACAGCCCTTTTATATTTTGTTATGCAGAGAAACAAATCAAGGACCAAAGCAGGGCTATTGCTTTTGAGAAATAATAAGCACTTTATTTTTTTGTTTTCTCGGTAGACTCGAAGCTTCAAGTATGCTGGTTACCAGATTGGTTATATTTTGTGGGGTAAAGCTCAAGCAATAAGCTACTTATCAGTCAAAAGGGTGTCTCCATATTATACATACATACTTGCATGCACACAGGCACACACACACATACATACATACATACATACATACATACATACATACATACATACATACATACACACATACATACATACATACATACATACATACATACATACATACAAAGAGATAGACACATATGCGCACCTTTATTTACATGGCAACATGGCATAGGAGCAAAGTAAATAATTAGCGAAAACAAACAGGGGAGACGGACAGTGAGGCAGACATGTGGACTGGCGCATGGATTCATAAGTAACATATCCAGTCAACACGTGTTCTATAATCATTATATATACTATTTTCCTTGAGAGGAATCATTATACGATGAATAAAATGAACAGCTCTGCTAGTTGTACGTCGTACAAATTATCTACCGACTAATTCTTTTAGGACAAGCTCTTTCTTTGAATACATGGTAAACTAATATCCTCTAATCTCGTCTCCATTCCCCTTTCGTTGCAGCCTTCGTAACTCTTCAAATTTGCATCTTCACGTGCCTCTCTTTGGTCTTTTACGAGATCATTTTGCCGACAAGGTACGGCATGCGCTCATTCTTCTACGACAACGTACACATAATATGGTAAGTAAGTGTAAGTTAGTGGACGGGCAATTTAAATAATGAGACAAAAGTGACACAATTTTTAAAAAGGCATCATTTGAAGGTTCTATATGTGTTTACACTGTATTGGCCTGATTTCTTTCTAGGGCTTTTATTGCATACAATGAAATCATGTTATCGAATGGATATATATTCACGAATTATATGGTAAACTAACTCGTCAACGTTGCAACATAAAGCCTGTTTCCAACGTAAGCATTTGACGTCATCAGTGTAACAATTATTCAACTATAAGATACTTGAAAAAGTCGCCCCCAATACGAAAATGACATGCTTACCAGTGTTGAATCGCTTCACCTGTAAAAGTATACATTTATACGTAAAAGGGTACCTACAGTATATCCTTACAGTGTAAAAGGGCAGGATCGCCGCCTTTGTCAATAATTTTCTTCCTCGTAACATTTCAGAAATTGAGTATAAGTTTATTGTTCAGCATGATGCAAAATCCTGAATGGTGGCTCCAAAATAAAAGCATTGGTATGGGTGTATAGTAACATTTTGACAACTATCATGTCATACAATCGCGTTATCCGGGTCAACATATGGGCAGGTCGGCTTATGGAAGATCGAGGAGAAAATGATACATTAAAATAATCAAGGTTAACCGTATATCACAAAGCCAATACTGGAATACTTTCTTCTCCTGGGTTTCTCCTGGCCATTTTAATCGCCTGTTCATATAATTGCTTCCAGGCCGTCTGGTGTTTTCGGTCTCATTCTCCACATGTCTCAGCTTCTGCTGTCTCGATATGTATTTCTCCAAGATCACGGCCAGAGTCTCAACATTGACAATCGGTAAGACATAGATTACTATGGGACTAGATTTTCAACTTCTTCGATATTTAATTTCTTGTATTAATACGCCGTCTAGGTAACCTGTAAACTATCGACAAGTGTAAGCTGTAAACTGTCTCCTATAATACCTACCTCTAATAAAATGTTTCTTGCGCACATATGTTCTGAAAAAAGTGACGAATTACTATATCAACCCAAATATGAAGAAAATCAATGTGTGTGTCGATATGTCACTGACCCATACCATGGAACAACAATAAATAAGCTGCGTAACTTTCCCTCCAAATGGTGCCATTGAGCAATGTGTCATGAATTTGTTTCAATGAGGCGAAAGAAACATGGTTTATATACTTACGCCTTGGGAATGGTGGTCCAAGTAAAGTGGCAAAAACTTCAGAGTAAAAATTGTTGTAAAAATCAGCCGTTATGATTTCGCTGAAAAGGTTCACAGTAATATCAACTGGGAAAAACCACGTAGGGTTGTTGTGAGACTTTTGTTTTCCCTGCAAATTCAGAAATAACCGTAATATTCGTGAACGGAAAAAGTGAGTGTATGCACGTTGTTCCCAACACTTCTCAGGACCTAAAGACTCATCCCTTAAAGATAAAGAATTTGCCGGGTGAGAAAGGCTTTCATAATCTCTTTCTACTCCTTGCAATGTTACAGAAGTTATTTGGACAAGAACGAGGATCTTTATTCGTTCACTGTATGAGAAACAGTGAATACCGGCTTTATTTTCAAGAAAGAAATTAAGAAATTAAGAAAGGCATTATGTAACAAAATTTTGCGTATACATCAACGTGCTCAAATTTCCCATAAATTTTGAGCGAAGTTTACGTGTTGTGTAAAATCTGTTTTCACTAACGTAACGTTTCCTTTATCTTTCCAGTCGCCTTTTTCATGTGACCACATTTTTCATGTTTTACTTCAACGTACTGCTTGGCCTGTTTACGTCCATGTCGCGGCTACTGAGGAGTATGATGTTTGGACTGCTCTTTCTAGGGAGGTTAGATCACAGTGTCCTGCAGCGAAACGTAGAAATGATGGATCCAGGTATGCCTGGGATTTTGCTTCCTCTCCAGGAAGCAAAAGACACATTTATTTGCGGGCTTATACTCGCATGAGTTTTACATAGCTTGATGGATGTAGCGCTTTTTCTACAAATTTGTAAGATGATGTAGGTGACGAAGCGAAATTCAAAACTGTTCAAAAAGTTGTAAACCTTGTCTTTAGAGTGGAAACCAGTTTGCTAATAAACATTTTCAATGAATATTTCGCGTCATAGTATACTTTGCTGGAGAAACTACACATGTATTAAACTTTCAAGTCTCGACCATACCATTTTTGTGTGGTAATACCTTTAAAGTTTTGCAATAATGTTTCTTCAAAGGTTTTTGCGATATCCGACAGTATTTGAAAATATGTGCACAGCTATATAGTTCCTGAATTTCGACTTTTTGTATTATTTTTTTGGTTCTTTTGAATGATTTGGTGGTTTTGAATGCCTTTCTTCTACTGAGTGAAAAAAGGACCTCTGGGTGGCATTAAGATCTGAGAATCAAGTACAGAACTATTTAACGATCAGTGTATACAAAGGAATCCTCACTTTAGTTTATTTGCCCTTATCAGGTTCTAAGTTCTTCACCTACACAATACTCCAGACTCTTTTTGACCACAAAACGGGGATTTCTATTAAGCATTTTTTTTTAAATTAAGGAAGCGCAGTCTTCACTATGTTAACAGAGCCGAGAAGCCATGTTTGTTGTACCTCATGGTTTTAACTTCTCTTTTACTAGGTTATAGAGCGTATGTTGGGTTCTTGGCCGTGGAGGAAGCCCACTGTCATCCAGTAATGGTTCTCTTTACGAAGCTTCTTATTGAGTCGGTGAAAGACAATGATAAAGGTGTGCATACTATCAACCACTTTGTGTCAGAACAAAAACATCGCTCTGTTGTGGGTGTTGCGCGCATGTTCGTTTGCTGTTTAGCTGGCATTTTTGTTTCAAATAGTATACTTACGGTGAAGACCAATCCGCGCGAAGAAACAAGTTTGTTTTTGAGTGTGTATGGTTTTCGAGATCTGAAAAGATCTGAGAGACGGGAAATGGTGGCATTCTTTTGAAAACATTCTAAATTATGCGATTGACTGAAAGAGCTTTCGTACCCCGACGAAAATCCTCTATATTTTCACTTGTTTAGACTGATGTAAATTCTGAATCTGGCATCGTTTATTTTACCCCACAGGAAATGTGATGATCAAAGCGATGAATGCAAGACGCCCGAGAGCGACGGCGCGCAATCGATGGATGGTAGCGTACACGTTGATAAATAACCCATCTATAAGGATTTGCCGCTTGTCCACAGTCAAAAAGTCATCCCACTGGCTTTTACCGTCGTCAAATGACGGTCTAACTTTTAGCGGAAGAACGACCACACATTTTGATTGGACAAAGAAACTAAAGATCTTTGACGCCTGAGGGTGTTCTGCCCAACCTGAAGCAAACTCATCAGTGGTACTGTTGAAGTTTGATGACCATGTCGCTGTCAAGGACAGACAAATAAAATTGGGAGAATGATGTCACTTTTTTAATGAGTTGTAATCCAAATTTTCACCGATTCGTGTTTGAATAAGCAGTCATTTTTAAAGACTTTAAGGAAGACAATCTTGTTTTTTTTAATTTATTTATTTTGTTTGTTTGTTTGTTTGTTTGTTTATGTAATAGTTCGTTCGTTCGGCCGGCCGGTCACTCAATCCAATTTCTCTAATTTCATGCCTACTCTTTCCTAATGTTCAAAGTGTCCTCCGACAATTGTCTTCATGTGTCTTCAGATATCTGAATTTGTTCCCGCGGTCACCTGTTAATGTTCCTTTTTATAGTAAACCTCGAATTTTACACGAATTTTCCAAAAGTAAATATTCATACTTTAACATCAAACAAGCCTGATATATACGTGTTATTTCTTAATACTGAGTTATGACCACAAGACTTTGTAAATTCAAAGCAAAGCATCAATCATCTTTAGTACTGAATAACAGATCATTTGACCTATGTGTGAGCTGACTTTATGTTTTAAAAAAAACTGGCTTACATCAATCGATTTAATCAATTTATACCCAAATGAATAGTATTTGTTTTTGTCCTCGTGGGCACCGATCTAGACTATCGGCCTAAGCCTTTTTCTTTAGTTCGCCTGAAAAGATTTAATACAAAATCTGGCGAAGCAAAAAATACCATCGTCCGTAGGATCACACTTAGATTTGTGTACTATCATTAATGGTAGAGAACAACTAATGACTAGCGCGATATCAGCAAGAAGATTTGAATGACGAAGATGAATTACAATAATATGTCATTATCGTTGTAAAGTGTGAAGTTCTAATAACTTTCACGAAAAACCCGGTACGAGAATCCATTTGAAAGGGAAATGCCTATAAAAGTTGATGTAATTTCGTCATATTCAAAATTAAATGGCAGGAATGTCGTTCTTACAATCTAAACTCCATTATGTAAAAATCTACCCTGAAAGGAGTGGCAATGTTTAAGTATTAATCAGATGTGACTACACTTTTGAAGGCTGATTTATTTTTATTTAAATTATTCGAACTCCATTAAATCACAGTACGCTGTAGTTCTATGCAGTGAATTTCAAAATTACAATGTCATGCAATGCTACATTTTCAAACAAGATTTCTTGTCTACTCACTGCCATTTATAGCGCATGAAATGATAACGAATATTAGGGAGCCGTCATTATTTACAGCCTGGGGGTAGAAGGAATTTCATCGGAAACACCAAACTTTCGAGTATCCCCCTGCCAACCATGATGAATTTGACTTACCCCCCCTCTCTAACACAAAAATTTTGACTGACCCTCCCCCCCGCCCCCACTTAGAAAAGTAATTATTAATACAGTTTATGGTAAAATTAAAAAAAAAAAACAATACTAAAGAATTTTCAAATCCTGGTGAAACCTGCTAGATTAGCATTGGTTATCTCATGACAATTGAAAAGGTGAAATTCAAAGTCACAACAAAATATAGATATAAGCTCAGGCGATAACCAGTATCCGACCATATAGTATTGTTTAATTTGGACTGGTATCATGACAGAGCTTTCACTAGGATATCTGAGTAGGCTGAATTTGAAAGTACAGGGGAAGAACACGCGAGAGGATGAGGGGAAAATTGTCAGAGAGGAGTGTCCCCTATCTTGCATGGGAAATTTTGAGACGTTAAGTGTGCGATGGTGCAGTCTCGTGCAATCTGAGAGGTGTTTTAATTTGTTTTTACACCTAAACCTGTTAGAACATCCCAAGAGGAGGAGAGCACGAAAAGTTTAAGAAATTGATGTGTGTAATGGTGCAATCTGAGAGGTATTTCAATTTATTTTGCACTCGGTAAAACTGTAAAACTGTTTGAATATGACATTTAACACTGATATTTTTATTACACAATATTAAACAACCAAGCAATGACAATACGTTTTGTAAAAACAAACAGTTCTCAATTTGCCAGAGATTGAAGACCAATGAATATGCATGAATGGAAAATCTGCAAACTTCTTGTGTCATTTGCAAAATCTTACATTTCTGTAAACGATATTAGAGAACCATCAGTCAGTATTTTTTAAAACATTCATCATTTGTTTTCAACCTTGCTAGCCGTTTAATTTCTCCAGCTGCCAGCTTATAATTAAAAACCTAAGTACGGTATGGTTAGATGTAAAATTGGTTATTGCACTGAAGTCAATTGAAGTATGTTTCTGTGATTATAAAGGATGAATTAACAAGAGTTCCGTTTTATCCTAGATCCTGTGAAAAGTTTAGGAAATTAAGGTGTGCAATGGTGCAGTCTGTTGCAATCTGAGAGGTGTTTTCAATTTGTTATTTTTACTAGTGAAACTGTTAGAACACCCTACAGGGGAAAACGCCAGAGTGAGTGTCCCCCCTCTCGCATAAAGAAATTTAGAAATTGATGTGTGCAATGGTGCAATCTGAGAGGTGTGTCAATTTATTTCGCACCAAAAATTGTGTAACCCCCCGGCCCCCTTCTTTCCCTGCACATTTTGAGCAACCCCTTGTAGCTTTCAATTTTTTTAGTGACCCCCTCACATTCGTCCGACCCCCGCCGTAAATAATGATGGCTCCCTTACAACATTTTCAGTAAAGGGTTGTAGTCCACATTAAATTGGACAGCGATACATTTGTAACCTCTTGCTGCGTGTCAGACTTAGTTCCACTGCAGTAAAACATTACTCAAGGTCTGATTTTACTATTTTCTTTATCTTTTGAGTGCGAAAAGCAAATAAAAAATAAACAACTGCGTCGATATATCGCTTTGCGAGAGATCTGTGATGATAAACAAACATATAATGTGTAGCCTCATAGGTTGTAATTCACCATCGCAAAGAGACGTCGACTGAACTACCTGTTGAGGTAGATTTACTGGGGGCACATTTTCGGTCTCGCATTTTCAAGCTGGTTGACCGTCTTGATTTTGTGAAAATCAAAAATTCAATGTTACGTTTGAAAGTGTCAATGTCGAGTGGCGTACTGCCATAAAACATTCGTAAAAATATACTAAACCGCATTACATGCTAATTTTTAACAAGACTTAAGTACATAGTAGAGCTAGTATGACAACACCTCGACTTCCCTGATATGATTTTCTAATCTTGATAGCTTTGTATTATACGGAATCACACTTCAAACTATGGAAAGACCTACACAACTGCCAGGAGAGAATGACAAAAGCACAATTTTGAACAAATGTTTTTATAACACGCCACATGCTCATTCCGTGTCATGATTCGCCAGAATACGTCACGTGACGAGAAAATAGATACGTCCAGTCCCCACTGAATCGCAAAAGTGACGTCAGAGGGTATTTTTTGAAAAACTATTTGGGGAAATAGTTTTGACCAAATTTAGAAAAGTGCCCTGTCACGTGACCATAATGTCGTCTGCAGCTTTGAAACAATTGCGGGCGGCTAGAACGTGATATGCGCCTGGGATGAGCGAAAAACCTCTCTCTTCCATTCCAACAGAGTAGGAACTTGAACAGCTAACCAACGAAAAAGATTCAAGTGCAACCAAGGATGTTGCTAAGTGCTCAGGATATTTTTCGGAAGGAAAGTGGTACCACGTTCTATTGTAACCGCTGTGGAAATATCACCACGTAAACTTGTCACGATGAATTATTGCAGGGCAAAATATCAAAGCACATTAAAAACTATAACATAATACAACATGAGCGTGTGGTGTGTTATAAAACACCTATAATCTTGTCTTTATTCGGGCTGTAGCGCCCGTTTATTACTCCAAGGGGCCTTGCGCTACCAGAAACACATCGCTATTCCCCTCGGCCGTAGGGAATAGCGATGTGTTTCTGATAACGCACTGCCCCTCAGGGTAATAAACGGGCGCTATAGCCCTCATGACCAGGTATAATAGGTGTTTAATATTGATAAAAACAAACGTTAAACCTTATTCTGTTATTTTGGACATAAAAGTTGTCTGACAAGCCAAATACCGTATCCTATGAGACTTTTATTTTACGAAAATGTGGAAGATAGCCATACTTCGGCAACTTGAGTTGTGGCAGTCACTGTATGCGCCACCAACGCTGAAAGTGTGGTCTGCAGTTTTGTTGTAGGTTGACGGCAGGCACCATCTAAGGCTTATGCATTGCTAGGGCAATAGGTTTCAACAACAGCAACAAGTATATGCTGACACTGTCGATTTCACAAAGGTTTAGGGGCAAATGAGAGACAAAAATAACTGCATCTCCTGCCTGATGACGTCAGGGGGCATATGAACATTTTTCTTTCCGGGGTAGGATAAGTTCAATAGCCAGGTGTCATAAAATAGCAGCCAGTCCTCAGCGAAGGTCTCCTTCAACTTTTGGTTGATGTGTTGCAATATCCAATCGCTGTTAAATACTCGCTCTGTCCAACTTTGATTCTCCCTCGAGTGCGCCCCCTTAACAACTATAACGCTTTCTGGACAGCGCTCCTTCAATCGAAAGAGGGCGCTCTTGATGTGGTAGAGCCTCTCGGCGAACGCCTCTGGTGTCCAAAGGCAGTAATGAGCCCATGGGCTGATAACAACTATATGGCTGCAATCTACGAGTCCGTCTAGTACCTCCTCTTCAAAAATGAAGTCTACGGGGCGAAGCTTACTTTTAGTAACAGCGAAAGGATGGAAATAGAAATGTATCGTTATGTTTGGTTCTAGTCTGACAAATGCACGAATATTCCGATATAAAGCAGGTATGGTCGGTGCAATGTCCCTATACTGCGCATCCCATGACACTTGTGTTTTGGGAATTTCTAGTATTTCACAAAGGTCATTGAACAACTGTCTCAAAGTGGAGTCTCCAAAGAGATAGATGTTTGTATTGGCAAGGCAATGCTTCACATTATCCATATTTAGGGTTTTAATATGACAATCTGCTGAGTGCCAACGTCCATTGAACCAATGGCCATCAAACGTCATGAGTAACCCCCTTTCACGCACATCACGGCAGTATGGAAGATAGTCTTTACCAGGCACATATTCGGTAGACGCTATTGATGTAATTATACATACATACATACACACATGTATAGGATATATAGGATAATATAAATATTTATATATATATATATATATATATATATATATATATATATATATATATATATATATATATATATATGAGATACATAAATATCGTACATAATAAACGCCGACAACAAGAACAACTTAAAGAGGCACTCCCATTTTGTAACATTTTTAAAACACATTTTTTTAATGCCAACGGTCGATATTTGACTTGATCGCGAGATATCGATAAAAACATGTCATTTCCCGAGCGTATTTTTCACATCCCGAAGTTTTACGATCGTTCTAATTTTGACTCGAAATCCCCCGAAGGTTTGTTGTTGTACTGATTGACGATATTCTAGGTAGTCTACAATAAGTTCGAACGACGCAATTAATTTACTTCCCACTGCAAAGACTTTATATACAGCATTATGCCTTTACCTCAGGTAAGTTTTTAAAAAACTTCTCCTTAGTTTTTGTCGTTTTCATTATTCTAAATCGGATGTATTATATTTTTAACCAATACCACATAAACATCAGTTTTTACATGTCAAATATTAGCCGCCTCCGATGACTACATTTTGTCGTCTGCCACACAGTACGCCGCGCGCGTGGTATGCGCGCGTGGCATGCGTCTATGCATATCACACGGCGGCCGCTATGTATCAACCGCACGTAACTGTGCCAGTCACCTTTGCCGATTCAGGTGGAATCAGCAAATATTGTTTTTCGTTTATACGCCAAGTCGGTAAGACTCAGCTTTCTCCCACAGGCCATGACCGATCACCGACGCCAGTGGTACTGTGGCGTACAGCAGCGTCAGCGTAGACTCGTACTCCATAGCTTAGTTGACAATGGCCCCATTGCCGAACGTTCGATGTTCAGAAGCTGAATTTAGGTGGGCCACCGGAATTCAAACTTTTACTTTTTTGAAGACATGTTTTTATCGATATCTTGCGATCCGCGCGCAGTCGCCTCGTCAAATATCGACCGTTGGGATTAAAAAATGTGCTTTAAAAATGTTACCAAGTGTGAGTGCCACTTTAATATAAGGTCATAACTTGTCTCAATATGGCCTACAAAAGAACATTTTACTTCAATGATGAACTACACCTCTAACCCACTTAAAAATGGAACCGACTGCCACATACCAACACCTTGCCACCTGGGTGCTACCGAATATTATATGTATGCCGGGAGCAAGGATTCCTCAGTTGTCTAATGATCTCACAGAGCTTGAAACCAAGAGTCATAGTGGCAGTATACCTCAGAGCTGAAAGCGAGGAGGAATAATGCCGCTATGTTGGGGGAAACGCGATTCTTTGATAATATCACACAGGTGAGAAATACTTGCTTTTATATATTTATCACGTAGATAGACCCACTTATATTAAAATTTATGCCAAATAAAAAACTAGTTTTACGTGCGATATAATATGGACCTTTATTATGTCAGCGTAGAGGATGAAGTTGTTTGGTTCCAGCTGCACACTCCCAGATAGAGTGCTCGAGTGGTATTTAGCTTGCAAACAGTCTTTCTCTGTCGGATATTATCACAAATTTTGAATGAATATACCCATCTTCATCGACGTTTGGTGAAAGGACAATGATCTGGTATAGTCTGATGCAGCATTTTATGTGAAGGTAATATGATACCGTGAAAATATGTTTCTCAATTTGCTTTACCATAGTACATGGTACTGTACTGCACGATCGAACACTTTGCAACGGAGTTGTCAGTTTGCCGGCTCTCTATTAATAATCGTGTCAAATCTTTACTTCAGTCACAGCATATGAATAAATCCACAATTAACAGTGATCACATTCTTCTTGTCAATTATGCACACAACATTTAATAGTGCACCAGAGCAGTATGTGGAGCAACGGTTCCGGGATTATAGAGAGAACACTCTCCCTCTTAAGCCTCCATTTTTACCCAGGAGGGCTCCCAACACCGTTTGGGTGAAGTCTACACCCCAAATTGAGAGGGGTCTGGGGCCTTAATTTACCGATTTAAAAAATTAGCTTATTTTTAAGAAGGTTCCTAGCCGCCTAAATTGACAAATGGAAGCTCCAAGCCCCCTAAAAACCAGTACCGGTTCTGGTATTACAATGAAAACATCTTCCTCTGTAAGCCTCCATTTTACCCAGAAGAGCTCCCAGTACCGTTTGATGGTGCCTATCTACTTAAATTGGCAAATGGAAGCTCTCAGCCCCTAAAACACTAACTTATCCCATTTTAACCCTTAAATTTTAAATATTAAGCACCTAGGCACACATGCAAACAGGTAGAAACACTCACTTAGAGAAGTGAGATCATCAGTAGGAACACATATGTTGAGAGGAAAACCATGCCAAGGAGAAAGAATGTTCCACCTTTGGCCTACGAGGGCATACAAACAGGCAAGCGGGGATTTCGAGAGCCTAGGAGGAGCTATGGGAGCAGATATGCACAATACAAAATATCCAGCAAGGAGAGGAGGCTTTCCCTTCTATCGTCCCCCCTCCCATTTCCTTTCGGAGGCTCGAGCAGGACACAATTGGCAAGATTCTCGATGATATCTGATTTCTGATACATGCTCGCACAGCCCTATTCCTAATCCACAAGGAATACAAGCCCTTTGTGGGTGGGAAAAATGTGAAGCAGTTCTACACTTTCGTCCATCTACGGGATTTCCTTCGGCAGTTTCGCGAAATCCGTAGGCTACAATGGCACTATTTTATAGATTCTGGATATGTACAGGACAAAGTGGATATGCGAGTCCACGAAAGTGACAGATCCAGCTTTTCATACGGCAAAAGGTTTCCACTACCAGACGGCTAGAAACTGTTTCTACAACCAGGATTCAATGAGAGGCAGCCAGAGCTGCAGCCAGAGAATGGAAGTGCACGTACATCGGCAGTCGAGTGCCTCAATACTGCTCGCTGCTGAGGTTCCAACAACCATAGAACCAATAGAAAGAGTGTATATTCGAAAAGCAAAGCATGCAAAAGAACAGAGACCCACGTACACCTGAAGAGCAGGTAACTGGGCAGGCACCTACACAGGATACCAATACCAAACAAGAGCAAGAGGACCTGTTGCAGCTGCTAAGATGGATTCTGTCCAGAAAGCAGTGCGGAACATCAAAAACAAAGATGGCTTGTGTTTGTACTGGTGTATTTGAACTGCCACGAAATTACAACACCTCCAGGCAGCATGTCAGTGTGGCAGAATAGACGATTGTATCTGGCAAGGGACATAGGCTATAGCATCCCCGGTCCACATCGCACGTCCACATTGCAAGCCCCTGGAGCGCTATCAGCATTGCAATCTACCAAGAGCGCCATTGACATTGCAAGCTTGTAGGCCACTGTGGTCCCTCTGGAAAAGCCGAACAGCACACCCTTACCCACGGCCACAAGAGGCTAAAACCGCAGTGGCAACCTCAGTTGCCTACAAGCTGGCTAGCTCGCTAATTGATCCACACCTCTCATGAGGCAAAAGGGGGTATCCACTAGCTGGCAGGCTCACTGGCCGATTTGCACCTCCACTGGTCATCTAGTGGCTGGCTGGGCCATTCTCAATGCTGGGCGAGTCCTTTCAAACAAACCATAGTTCATGCCCAAGGACACAGAAAACCATATGATCGCCCTGGATACCAACTCCCTATATCCAGCCCCATTTTAAATTATCCTCTCCCAACAGGTAAGTTGGTCCTGGAGCCGACAAAAACACCATTGGTTACATCGCCAAGTAGAGTATGTGAGAGACCCCAAAAAAAGAATCAAACTCCGATTGCTCCCCACTGGACCAAAGAAGGCCTTGAGTACATCTAAACGGGTCAGATCACGGACCAGGTATTCACCCACGTGGACCTGGAGTAGTTTGAGCGCTCTTGCTACAAGATCGGTCCTGCCATAGAAAAGGGGGAGAATAACACCCGCCTGCAAACCATCATCAAAGACCTCTTCCACCAGCGGAAGATTGCAAAGGGTGAGATCAATTAGGAAGGCCGCAGACTGGAAAATGGCAAAAAGAACTTCCCCCTCCAGCAATTGATAAAACTGAACATGAACACAATCTGCAGCAAGATGCTAAAGAAGCCATACACCAAGCAACATCTCACTATCCTGCGTGAGTCTGACAAAAAGGTATTGGAGAAGGATGACCGGATGGAGAAGATTGGGAACATGGCCGGAGGCCAGCCTGTGTATTTGGTTGTGAAAAAGGCGGAAGAGGCCATCGCTGTCCTCTACCACCTGGGATTGCTGTTCCTGTCCTACTCAAAGATAATCATGAACAATGCCATAGGCATTGCCCAAGGCTGCAATGAGCTATACTGCTCAGTTGATGGGTATCATTCGTCTCATGGGGGTTGCCCTCAGGAGCATGTTAATTGGTCTGTGGGTCCCCAAGCTAGTGGTTCTGTTTGCTGTGACCTGTTTGCGTATGAAAACTGCATCATATCTCAAGTGCTTGGTTTTGACAACCATTGTCTCATGGGTGTTTCCCTTGGGGTGGCACAAAGTGGTCTTTGGGTCCTTCAGCTAGTGGTCTTGTCAAAATGTGGTTGTGACTCCAGACGAGACTCTTGACAAGTACTTTTTTGGGCTCCACATACCATTCTGCCCAGTTCAGGATGCGTGACATGTTTTATGTCTAAATTGCTTCTACATCAGCTTGGCCACCGTGATCTCCCTTGGTGAGGTCCCGCCTCCAGACAGCGTTAGCCACTACCACCTTTTCCCCGTTAGGGAACCTGTTGAACTGTTGGGCTGTTTCAGGCACTGGGTCGGTTCTTGTGTTCCTTTTCCAGGCCACCTGTCTCACCCTATCTTCGGGTCCTTCATCTTCTTGCTTGGGGTGAGGAAATACTTAACGAAGGCTTCCTGGCTATTATCATTCTTTAACTGCCTTAGGCTCTTCCCAATCAGACCTGCGCAGGCCATCAGTTCAAAACACTACTTGTTCACATAGAACCAGAGTTTTCTGATAATAGGGCTATCCACATATAGGCCCATGGACGATTATTTTGGGATGGTCACTTATTATTGATTTTAGTTTTGCTCGCTCTTTACCCGTGACATCTAAATTTGCCTCGCCCTTACACTTAAAATGGAGGCTTCTGACTTCCAGACACAGAAAATAAGTGCAAATGGAATAATCCTGAGATAGATGTTGATACATTGTAGCAGTTTATGTTTAACCGTCTTTTTGTATTGTATAATGTATGTGTGTAAAGGGTAGGTCTGTATATTCACAGATCAGAAAAAGTTTAACATTGTTTCCTTCTGAGGTGCAGGTGGATGATCATTTGTCAGGAGTGGTGCAAATCTGTCGAGAAGCCAGCCGGCTAGTTGGCACTTGCGGTTGCTCCTAGGGTTTGAAGTTAAAAAAAAATATGCCTACGGTGTATAGAGGATACATCCGTAGCATGTTACCCAGGTGGGCACGGCTATTTTTCTGGCTTGAGGGGGAGGTCATGCTTCTTTGGATCCTCTGTGCAGTCTCACGTGGCCGTGGGCGAGGATGTACTGTTCTGCTTTTCTGGAGGGACCATAGTGGCCTACTAGCAATGTCCATGGTGCTCTTAGTAACTTGCAATGTCGATGGCGCTCTACTGACTTGCAATGTCGATGTTGAATGGGGACATAATTGAATGTAGCTTTTGCTACATACAATCGTCTCATCTGCCAAACTGACATGCTGCCTGAGGGTTTTGTAATTTCATGGCAGTTCGAATACACCAGTACAAACACAAGTCGTCTTTGTTTTCGATTTTCCACACTGCTTTGCTGGACAGAATCCTTCTCTTACATGCCTTGCTTTTCGAGTATACACTCCTTGCTATGAGTTCTATGGTTGTTGGATCCACAGCAGCAAGCAGTATTGAGGCGCTCGACTGCCGATGTATGTGCACTGCCATCCTCTGGCTGCTGCTCTGGCTGCCTCTAATTGAATCCTCGTTGTAGAAACAGTTTGTAAGCCTTCTGGTAGTAGAAACCGTTCACAGTATGAAAAGCCAGGCCTGCCGCTTTCCCGCACTCGCATATCCACTATGTCCTGTACATATTCAGAAGCCAGCAAATAGCTGGGAAATTTTTCTGCGAGTGCGTACAGATCGGTCTGTTGTGATCGATACCGTACATTGTCACAATAAAATGCACTTGTGATAAATTTAGACGTGGAAGGCATGTTCAACAAAATCTTCAATTGCTAAAGCTTCACCAATTCCCAATAACCGAATGGGTTCTCAGGGCTCTACAAGACCAAATGCTGAATGTCTACAAGTACTAAGTGACCCGTCGATAGATTGCCTTAGTTACAAGCATGCGATGAGGTAATCTTGGTGTAATCGAAATGAACTTTTTGTACTCGCAAATACCTCCAAGAATAAGAACTAGTGTTTGGATCTTGCTATTGCCTTACTTTCATAAATGTACTTGAAAATTGTATAAACTCTGATCACTGGGGCTGTCCGTCGCTTATGCAGTAAACCCTCTCTTTCTGCCAATTGCGGACTTGCTACTGATATGGCTGTACATTTTCTGTTTATGCTATTGGTAATTTTGACACTAACACTCCTATTGCAATTCATTTCAACAAAAATCAACAATGATTCAAGATGTTTCAATAACAGGGATTATCAAAATAAATAAACAAGATGACACGCTCCGCAAGAAAATAGAGTCCATCTTGATTTCCAAACTACGTAAATTGTCACCAAACGGTCTCAACATTCTAAGGTAATTGTGCTCGACAAATATTGAAATGACAAACAACAAAAAACAACAAACTCAACGGATGCAGTTGCCTTTACGTACAGGCATTGATTTTTCACACCATGTCACAACGGCACCAAAATCACCAAGCAATGAAATCAGCTCGGAGGGCGCCTGGACCAAATCCTGCCAAATTACTACAAATTACTGCTAGTAAATGCGACATCCTGACGTGAGACCAATTTATGGTGCTAAAAACCAAAATACTGAAAGCACATTATCATTTCAGTATATCAGCATTTCCGAAACAAGCGATATCAGTATTTATCGAATTCAAAGGCAATGACTTCGATTGTCGAATGGCCGATCAAGTACAATAAATTTTGAATGAAATGAGGCTGAATAATTATTTTGATTAAGGGAGAAAAAGCATGTCCTTGTGATGTACTTGATAGAAAAGAAATTGTGTTTTAGTATAAACCCGTAAGACGATGTCTATTCGAACGTAGTTAAAAACGTATAAATACATATGCATAAATGCATAAATACATAAATACATACATATGCATGCATACATACATTCATCCATACATCATGCATGCATAAATGGAGATGCGATATATATGAGAGAGAGAGAGAGAGAGAGAGAGAGAGAGAGAGAGAGAGAGAGAGAGAGAGAGAGTACTTACAGTCTACGGACACGCTAATTCTGAGAGGCTTCCCAGCAACCACCATTGGTTCTCTGTACAAATGGCGACAAAACGAAATTTGGTTATGTTAGGGACTGTTATCTTTACTTTGGCATGTGTTTAGAACATGAATATTGACATTTCATGAAGAATACAACATTGCTGTGATTATTTTCCAGTTGTGAAGGTAGTTTCATAAATGTTTAACATTCTTATGTATATGTATATATATATATATATATATATATATATATATATATATATATATATATATATATATATATATATATATATATATAGATTGTTTCTCATCCTCGTGTGCGTCAATTTAGACCCGCAGCGTCAACCAGGAAATGATGAAAAAATAAACGCAAAAATACGCGACGATAGTGCATAGCACAGTGCTGTATAAAACAGTACTGTAAACAAAATAAAATAATGACGTTAACATTTTTTCATTCAAAACTGTACACATATGACACTGTTATATTAAGCTGTCGTAACTGTGCATTGCTGTACTAAAAGTAAAACCGCAGAACTCTTGCTATACAAAATACTAAAGCAACACTGCTGTGCATTTATAGTGAATTGCTTTGAAGAATTAGCATTAGACGAACTACACATATTGTCTAAATCGAGTTGCTGCCAACGCTGTCAGGTGCAATTAATAGCTAAGCGGTAACATGCGGCGATCATAAAGGAATCAACTCTGCAAAAGTTGAAACATTGTCTAGCGGGAGGTCAGACGTAGTCAAAACAACACCAACAAATCCACAAACACCAAGTCTACGTCTGCCTTTAACGCAGTCACTTGTTGCTTAATTCAACAAAATATAATACTTCGACGAATTACAATTACATTACAGCATTACAATTTTTAACCGGCACACAAAAATTCAAAAGTTCAAAAATTTGTTAATGCGATGGGCATTATAAACCTGACAGCATACGTCCTGGGCAGTTACCTGCCTGTGCAGTGCGTGGATATGTGTGGTGCGGTGTTGTTTTGACTAAGTCTGACCTCCAGCTAGACAATGTTCTAACTTTTGCAGAGTTGATTTCTTTATGATCGACTCATGTTACCGCTTAGCTGTTAATTGCACCTGAGAGTGTTAGCAACACCTCGATTTAGACAATAATATGTCTGGTTCGTCTAATGCCAATGCTTCAATGCTTCAAATGCTGATAACACTTTTAACACGCGCTACACTAACCACATGAAATCGTTCCGTAACGAGAAATACAAGAACAATACAGAGTTGTCAAAGTTTGTATGGAACTTAAAAGTAAGGACCAAGTCTTTGACATTTCGTGGTCAATCATTGACAAAGCATCGAGCTACTCTAACACAAGCAAGCAATGTAATCTTTATATATCAGAAAAGTTACACATTATCAATGCTGACAAATCTACACTTTGAAACAAACGCTCTGAGTTGGTTTCAAAATGTCGCCACAATAACGAATATTATTTATTGAATTTTAACACCACCTACAAATAGAAATGTACGTCCGAGAGAGTGTGGGGCCAAGGATTCTTTAACTTCATCTGTCTGATGATTGCAGTATGCATGGAACTTTTAAAGTAACAGATTTCATTACTTTGTACTTGGAAGTAATTTGTGTTATTGTATATATATATATATATATATATATATATATATATATATATATATATATATATATATATATATATATATATATATATTATATATATATATCCTTTTACAAAACACAGGCATTCCTATGGGTATTGATCCAGCACCATTTCGGGCAAATTTATATCTACACAGGCATGAGTATAGATTCATGTCAAAACTCATTCATACCGATATAGCTCGTGCTCTGAAATTTCATGGATGCGCACGATTCATCGATGACATATGTCTTCTAAATGATGGTGGAGAGTTTTGTAGATCATACGAGCAAATATATCCTGCAGAGCTCACGTTGAAGTGTGAGCATAATGGACAACATGCTACATTTCTCGAATTGGACATATCTATAGAGGATGGAATATTCGTCTATAAACTCTTTGACAAGCGCGATGATTTCAAGTTTTCTATAGTGCGAATGCCAGATCGCGAAAGAAACAATTCTTCGTATATTTTTATGGCACTGTTGTTACGTGCAGAGAAAACGAACAAAAGGGTGAACTCAGCAGTTAACGTTTAAACAAAATTTATTACGAAAATAAAACTAATTGCTAAGTCAGGGATAGAGTACAAGCTTTAAAAGTGTACAGACTACTTATCTCAGCTGGGACGGCAAAGCTCCAGTCTCAGAGTTGTAACAGTCAGTTGATGAATGAACAGTCCTTTGGCTTGCAGGCTTGAAGTTGCACAAAGTCCACAGTATAAATCCAGCGTTGGCAGAGAAGGTCTTGAAAAGTCTTGAGAATGACTACTGCTGGAGTTTAGTAACACACAAGAGACACGATCCCAAAAGTCTGACTGGAAGCTGTGCACGTCCCTTTTATAAAGGCATATAAGAACAATCTAGAACTTTATTGACATGCTAATTACTGTTCTAAAATTATCTCCCTTACACAACTAATCAACTTTCCAGAACATTCCAAACATGACTAATTGAATTCAAGGTTGTGAGGTCATCAAGGGCAGTGACCTTGAGAATGTTCTAGACTAATTGAACTCAGGTCATGATGAGTGTGGGGGAAATGACCTACATAACACACCCCCTCTTCAAAAAAAGAAAATTTTTCAAAGAAAAATCTTTCTTTGCAAATGTAATCTTGAAAAAGATTTAAGTACTCAAATTTTGTTTTACTCTAAAGTAAATTTCTTGAAAGTTAACAACAAAAAACTCTAAATACGAGAGAGACAGTCTGCAATTAAATTGTCTCTGCCTTTGATATGTCTAATGTCAAGATTAAACTCCTGTAACATTAAACTCCATCTTAGCAATCTCTGATTTTTGCCTTTAAATTTCTGCAGAAAAACAAGAGGGTTGTGATCAATATAAACCACTATTGGCTGATTGGAAGAAGTAACATAAACTTCAAAATGCTGTAAAGCTAATATCAAAGATAAACACTCTTTTTCAATTGTAGAGTAGTTTCTCGGGATTGTTAAATTTGCTAAATTTGTTAAAAATAGCAAACAGGATGATCTGTCCCATGACTATCCTCTTGCAATTGGATATTGGAAAACTCGAAATGGCACTGAATTGGCATAAAGTATGGATTGCAAAGTCCAGTTATTTTTATTGAGTTCGATGAAGTCATTGTTCGGCAAATACATGGCTTCCTCTTGGAGATATTCCGCTTTCGCAGGATTCAGTCTGTCTGGATGTTGTTCCACTGGATTACTGTCGCAGACATCTTCGTTGTGATAGATGATGTTTGTCCTTGTTGGAACATCTTGAAACAAATGTTCATGGATTGGTTCTTTCAGCTGTTGTTGTTGTTCTGGCTGGAGGTGTGCCAACTTTGTAGACTCCAGCTTCTCCAGGATTTCTGAGTTCTGAAGCTTGACCGAGCCCAGCTTTGAGTTTAGAGTATTTTCACTCAAGTCAGTTTCAGTATCACTATCTTCATAATGGTTTGAACTGACTGCACTGACAGGCTGAGTTATAGTAGGATTATCCCTATCAAAATATGGCTTAAGCATATTTATGTGACATAGCTGTTTTTGTTTTCGCCTGTCAGTGTTGTTATGATGTAATTTAAATCACTCAATTTCTTATCAATTAGATATGGCCCAAAGTAACGAGCATGGAGTGGTGTGCCAGGAACCGGAAGTAGAACAAGAACTTTTTGACCTGGTTCAAACTTCCGTTTTGAGGTGTTTTTATCGTATTTGGTTTCATTGACTGCTGAGATGACTCAAGATTTTCTCTGGCTAATTCACATGCTTTAGAGAGTTTTGTACGAAAATCTGACACTATTGCAAAATATTCAGACAATCATCATCGTCTGATAGGAATTTCTCTTTAACGAGCTTAAGTGGGCCACGGACTGTATGTCCAAATACAAGCTCAAATGGGCTAAAACCAAGAGACTCTTGAATTGACTCTCTAACAGCAAAGAGCAGAAAATGAATTCCTTCATCCCACTGCTTCTCAGTGTCAAAACAGTAGGTCCTAATCATGTTTTTCAAAGTTTGATGAAATCGCTCAAGAGCACCCTGACTTTCTGGATGATAGGCGGAGGACCTATACTGTTTAATGCCTAGCTGATCCATTACTTGTTGAAAAATACCAGACATAAAGTTGGAGCCTTGATCGGACTGGACACATTTAGGGAGGCCAAATAAAGTGAAAAATTTGACTAAAGCTCTCACTATAGTCTTTGTCTTTATGTTTCTCAGTGGTATGGCTTCTGGGAACCGGGTTGATGTACACATAATTGTCAACATGTACTCATTTCCTGATCTTGTTTTTGGTAGGGGCCCAACACAGTCTATTAGTATCCTACTAAATGGTTCTTGAAATGCAGGAATTGGCTGTAAAGGGGCCTTTGGAATAGTCTGATTTGGCTTTCCTACCATTTGACATGTGTGACAAGTTTTACAGAAATGTGCTACAATCCTGCCTGAGATTAGGCCAATAAAAGTGACTGAGAATTTTGTGATAAGTTTTCCTTACTCCCAAATGACCAGCCCAGGGCGTTTCATGGGCCAGGCGCAATATTTCAGCACGATAGGGCTTGGAACCACAATTTGATGTTTTATAGCCCAATCGTCATCAACCAAAACACCTGGAGGTCTCCATTTACGCATGAGAATACCAGATTTTGTATAATAGGAAACAGAGCTATCTGAAGTTTTACCTTCATCATCTACCCTGTCAAACAAAGACAAAATATCTGGGTCTTTGTGTTGTTCTGCAATGAGATTTGATCTAGAAAATGTCTGACTTTGGTCAGCAGAAGTTTTACTGGAAGTTTCAAATCCACGAGGGATAACGGAATGATCCGTGTCAAACACCTGACTGAGAAAGGTGTCATTTAAGTCAACATCTGTGACATTATTTTTGAGAGTATTTTGATTCTCGGAAGTTTTCTTTGACATGGCTCGAGTAATGGCACATGAAGAAATAAATCGGGTATCTCTTGTTCAATTGGCTCTGGATCCTGATCTAAACTAGGATTATCAGTCACAAGTGGATTAGTAATGACCTTGTCCCCAGCAAGGTCGTTTCCGAGAAGAAGGTGAATCCCTTCAAAAGGCAAAAAAGGCCTAATACCTAAAGCCACAGGTCCAGAAACAAAGTCCGAAGACAATAGACATTATGGAGAGGAACAGGAATGTAGTCATTACAATCTACCCCTTAATAAGAACTTTAGAACCTGAAAATGACTTTTCAGAAAACGGCAGGGTATCTGCCAACAAAAGAGACTGGGAAGCCCCGGTATCTCTTAAAATTTTGACAGGGGTAGCGGAAGAGAAATCACTAGAAAGTGATATAAAACCATTATGAATAAATGGCTCGAAAATACCCATAATGCTATCTTGAGAAGAATTGACCTTGACCTCATTAATTGGGGATAAGAGGGGTTTAACCTCAGAAAATGTGTTGCACACATTATTAGACTCTAATTGAGTTGATGAAGAAATAAAGCCGGTGGCTTAGATCCACTTTGACCACTTTGACCTTCACGTTTTCTTTTCAATTTGAAACAATCTGACATTAAATGGCCGTCTTTCTTACAATAATTACAAGAAAGTGTACCAAACTGTTTGTCAGAAGGAGATTGAGACTTGGGATCTGATGATGTGGGAGTGTTACTTGAACTGTGTGAACTGCTGTCATTTGATTTCCTACTCTCCTTTGAGAAATTCTTGGATGAAAAGGAGGAGTTAAATTTACCTGCATTGTTTCTGTATGAAAAGGACTGGGATGGTTTGCTGAGAAATGAAGATTTGTGGGTCAATGAATAATCATCGGCCAAACGTGCAGCAACCTCTAATGTATCTGCCTTTTGTTCATTGATAAACGTCTTGATGTCACTCCGGATGCACCTTTTAAATTCCTCAATCAAAACGAGCTGTCGTAATTTGTCATAATTCTGACTGACCTTTTCCGAAGAGCACCAACGGTCAAACAGTTGTTCTTTTGTTCGAGCAAATTCAACATAAGTTTGATCCTTCACCTTCTCACAATCCCTAAATTTCTGACGGTAAGCTTCAGGCACCAACTCATAGCCCTTGAGAATTAATTCTTTCACAGAATCATAATCTGAAGCCTGCTCTACTGACAACTGAATGTAAATTTCTCTGGCTTTACCCACAAAGCACTCTGCAAAAGCATAGACCAGGACTCCTTAGGCCAATCCAGACTCTGAGCAATTTTCTCAAAATGAAGGAAATATTTATCAACATCCTTTTCTTGGAAAGGGGGAACTAACCTGAAATGCTTAGTGATGTCAAAACTGTCTGAAGGGAAGAATTTTCCTGACTTTCTAAGCTCTAACGTCTCATTTCTAACTGTAGTCGGCATTCTGCTAATTCTCTTCCCTTTTCTTTTTCCTCTCGTTCTTTCTCCCTTTGTCTTTCTTCCATTTGTAATTCTTTTCTTTCATTTCCAATTCCCTCTCTTTCTGTCTTTCTTCCATTTCTAATCTTTCCTGCCTATCTTTCTCTCTCTGTCTTTCTTCCATTTGTAATTGCATTTGTATTTTTTCTTTTTTCTAATGCCTGTCTCTCTTTTTCCATTTGTAATTCTAGTTTCTTGATCTCCAAATTTGTCTGCATTTCTAATTCTAATTTTCTTAGTTCAAAGGTAGACTCGGGCTCATAATCTTTCAAGGTGGATTCCTCAAATTGGCCTAAATTAACTAAATGTTTTGCAATGTGGTACTGTATTTCCCGCTTGCGCATAGATCTTTTGACATCTACTTTAAGGAAATTGGCCAGTGCAATGAGGTTGTCTTTTTTGAGGGAATCAAATGCGTCCTGATCAAGGTCATCCATAAATTCGTCTGGCTTGAATTCCGCCATGATTGAATTTTGCTGAGTTCACAGTATACAGTAGTTTTGAAAAGGCAGGCAAAATGTTGTCAAACGGCTCAAAATATTCGGCTCCCGGACAAGCCCCCAATTTTGTTACGTGCAGAGGATACGAACAAAAGGGTGAACTCAGCAGTTAACGTTTAAACAAAATTTATTACGAAAATAAAACTAATTGCTAAGTCAGGGATAGAGTACAAGCTTTAAAAGTGTACAGACTACTTATCTCAGCTGGGACGGCAAAGCTCCAGTCTCAGAGTTGTAACAGTCAGTTGGATGAATGAACAGTCCTTTGGCTTGCAGGCTTGAAGTTGCACAAAGTCCACAGTATAAATCCAGCGTTGGCAGAGAAGGTCTTGAAAAGTCTTGAGAATGACTACTGCTGGAGTTTAGTAACACACAAGAGACACGATCCCAAAAGTCTGACTGGAAGCTGTGCACGTCCCTTTTATAAAGGCATATAAGAACAATCTAGAACTTTTATTGACATGCTAATTACTGTTCTAAAATTATCTCCCTTACACAACTAATCAACTTTCCAGAACATTCCAAACATGACTAATTGAATTCAAGGTTGTGAGGTCATCAAGGGCAGTGACCTTGAGAATGTTCTAGACTAATTGAACTCAGGTCATGATGAGTGTGGGGGAAATGACCTACATAACACTGTATTGTCAGAATATCTTCGCATTGCTCGTGCAACACTTCTAATAGAAGATTTTCTTCCAAGAGTTGCCAGCCTGTACAACATGATGTTGTCTCAAGGAGGACAACAACCTAAAATTATCAGACAGTTTCATAAAGCTATGTCAAGACATCCTCAACTTTTTGAAAAATTCAATGTAACACCGAAAGACATCATATATATATAACAAGACTCAGAATAACTTAAGGTGTGGTGGTACCTGATCAGTACTGCTTGGGGAGCCAAGGCAGTTGACTGTAAATTGTTTTCAAATCCCCGAAACAGTCGCCTTGGTAAATAACTGATGGACACCAAGGAGATTTTGATGATGTTATTTCATTGCTGTATATTAATTGTTATAAACTAATCCTGCTGATGTCATATCTTCATCATTCATATGACACAATCATAGAGAAGCCATAATGATCTATTGCTTGCACTTGTATGACGTTACTTTACATCATTGCTGTATTTATTTCCATCTGAGTGAATTTAAACTGTTTAACTACTTTTGACTATATATATATATATATATATATATATATATATATATATATATATATATATATATATGTGTGTGTGTGTGTGTGTGTGTGTGTGTGTGTGTGTGTGTGTGTGTGTGTGTGTCTGTGTGTCTGTGTGTTTGTGTGTGTATGTGTAGGTGTGTGTGTGTGTGTGTCTGTGTGGTTTGTGTATGTGTAATCACAGTTGTGATTTATTGTAAGGTATAGCAAGTAAACCAGATTAGCAGTAATCTAACAAAAATTAGATGAAAGAGATTGTGATGTTTCCACCCCGGCTTCTTTTTGCTGTTCTTGTTAGGTACCATGAGCCAACAGGAATTGCAAAGAACAAGAAACGTCGCCATTAGTACATCTGAATTTAATGTCATCGGCTATCATAATGAATGAAGGTTGGAAGACAGGAGCTATGATGATCTACAAAGACAGGATTTTTATCCATTGAAAGACCTGAGAAGATGGACAGAGCTGAATATAATCACAATAGTACCATCTTGAACTTGAAGGCAAGACTTTGTCATTCAAATGAGGTAACTCATCACAATAGTAACATCTTGAACTTGAATAGCAGACTATCATATTCAAATGAGACACTTCAAGCACTGAGATCACCTGCAGAAATCCCAAATCATCTATTTTGCAAATTGAAAAACCTTGGCATTTTACGAAGATATAGAGGGAAAAGAGGTGGCAGAAAACAGAGAGACAGACCCTGGGATGTCAACAGAGGAGTAAGGTTTCCAAATCTTTGCTATCCTAAGATAAGCACACATTTGAAGTGTGATGCTACTGTAGCTGGTGCAAAATTTGCTTTGGTTAATGTGCGTTCAATCAGGAACAAGGGAAATGTTTTCTGTGATCATCTTCTGGAAAACCACATAGACTTGTGTGTTATCACGGAAACCTGGTTACAAGAACACGAAACAGCTGTAAAGTCATCGTGTTTACCTCAACTCTATGATATAAAAGATCATCCAAGACAACATAGGGCTGGTGGTGGCATTGCTGTTGTTTATCGAGAAGACCTGTTCAATGTTAGTAAGATTCATGCTGGGGAAGAATGTTCGTTTGAATTTGCCGAATGGAGTGTTACTGGCAAGAATGGAAAGATAAAGCTTGTAACAATATACAGGCCTCCATTTTCAACTGTTCATCCAGTCTGCCCAAATGTCTTCTTACGTGAATTTGAAAATTACCTGGATAGTATCTTAACCTGCAATGAGCCAATCCTAATATGCGGCGACTTTAATATTCACGTCAACAAGGCTGATGACCAATCAGCCCAGAAATTTAACAACATCTGCTTTGCAAGGGACCTCATTCAACATGTGTCTATTCCAACCCATGAATCCGGAAATACGCTTGACTTAATCATTACAAGAGATGACAATAGACTTGGTATCACTTCACCTGAGAGTAATCACTTTATTTCAGATCACTGTTTTGTTCACACTTACTTGAGTCGTGTTGACAGGAGTATCGATAACAAATATGTTACACTTCGTGCTTATAGAAAGATCAACCTCACAACATTCAGAAATGATATGCTATTGTCTGCTCTTTACGACCCAGTAATTTTGCAGAGTAGTGATCTTGATAAGTTGGTTTCCACATATAACAGTGTATTAAGCAAACTCTTAGATACGCATGCTCCAAAAGTTTCGAAACGAGTAACAACTAAACAGAGTTTACCCTGGCTAAATGAGCACATTACACGTGTCAGAACACTGAGGAGACGTGCAGAAAGAAAGTGGAGGCTGCATCAAACAGTAATCAGCAGACAAACTTTTAAACAGTTTAGAAATCGCTTTTGCCGGGAGCTTGATTTTGCTTGCTCTGAATATTACAGAAACAAAGTCAATGACTGTCATGGTAATCATAAAAAGCTTTACGGTGTCATTAACTCATTGCTAAAACCACCTTGTATTACACCTTTACCAGATCACGCCACAAGTTTTGAGTTAGCTAATAGATTCAACAGTCATTTCCTAGAAAAAGTTGACAAAATCAGAGATGATCTTGATTGTCAAATGGGAAGATATGTACCGACAGTAAGGTGTACTTCTAGAGTAATTACTCAGAAATTTGAAGTTTTCAAACCAGTCACGGCTGATGAAGTAAGGAAGTACATATTAAGATCACTATCAAATCATTGTAAGAGTGATCCCATTCCAACCTGGTTGCTCAAAGAGTGTGTTGAAGAATTACTTCCTATTATCACCTGTATGATAAATTGTTCTCTTCAAAATGGCATTTTTCCTGATAGCTGGAAAGAAGCTATTGTAATACCATTGTTGAAAAAGCCATGGTGCTAATACCATTGTCTCAAAACAGACCAGTCAGTAATTCTCTTAAGCAGTCTTGTTTCAAAGCTTGTTTCAAAGCTTGTTGAACGGGTCGTTGTTGACCAATTAACAGCTCACATGCAAGCAAATGCCCCATTACCTGTGTGTCAATCTGCATACAGGCAATATCATAGCACTGAGACTGTACTCAGCAGGGTAACTTCTGACATATTTCAGTGTATGGGGAAACAACAGGTGGCACTAATGGTGTTGCTGGATCTCAGCGCTGCCTTTGACACAGTAGATCATCAAATCTTGCTCCACACTATGAAGGCTGAGTTTGGATTAGATAACACAGTTTTGCATTGGCTTTCATCTTATCTAAGTGATAGAACACAAAGAGTACTGATATCCGACAGTTTGTCTGAAAAGTGTGGTATCAGATTTGGTGTTCCACAGGGATCTTGCCTTGGACCGGTTCTGTTTACAGCTTATTCAAGTACATTTTTCTACGTCATTAACAAACATTTATTATACAGTCATGGTTATGCAGACGATACACAGCTCCTGAAAGTGTTTACACCGAGAGCTGATGATGAGACCACAGCACTTGAATGTGTACAAAACTGTGTTTGTGATATTCAAAATTGGATGTTGGAACATAGGTTGAAACTTAATGACAACAAAACAGAAGTTGTGATTTTTGGTACCAAACAACAGCTCGCCAAATTAACTTGTGACTATGTTCAAATTGGTAATGACAGAATCAAAATTGTTAACAAGGTTCGTAATTTAGGAGGATATCTTGATTCGACCTTGTCGATGGAGCACCATGTCAACCAGATTTGTAAAAAAGCCAGTCACAGCTTATACAACCTCCGACGTATTCGTCATTATTTGAATCAAGACACTACTGAAATTCTTGTTCACGCTCTCATTAGCTCCCACCTCGACTACGCCAATTCAATCTTATATGGCATGCCAAATCAGCATTTTAATAAATTACAGCGTGCCCAAAATGATGCAGCAAGAGTGGTAATGCATCTGAGAAAGTATGATGGTGTGATTGACTCACTGATCCAACTACACTGGCTTCCAGTAAAGGCTGGGATAATTTCAAAATTATCTTGCAGGTCTTTAGGGCTCTAAATGGTATGGCACCACAGTATATTTGTGACTTGGTAGAAAAAGTCAGCGTTAATAGGTATAATCTGCGGATAAATTCCGGTATGAATCTTGTAGTACCAAGATCTTTCAACAAGTATAATGATCGTGCATTTGCAGTCTGTGGTCCAGGTTATGGAACTCACTCCCACTTGAATTAAAGTGCATAACAGAAATTCAACCTTTTAAATCAAAATTAAAAACGTTTCTTTTTAAACAATTTTATCAACTGCACTGATTAATTTTTAATATTATTGGACATTTTATAAGATTTTTGTTTAAATCTTGTTTTGTATTTTTATTGAATGCAATACTTTTTATTGTTTTACTTGATGTAAAGCGCTTTTGAATATTTTATTGTAGAAAAAGCGCTATAGAAATATATTAAACATTAAACATTAAACATCCATAAGATTGAAGTTAATGCAGTACTAACAGCGTTTAATCATTGGCGAAAAGAATGAGGATTAAGATATCAACGTAAATTTACATGAATCAGAGGTCCGCTGCTATGACGACAAAGCAAAATTCCAGTACCTCCTGAAATCGATAAATTCGGGGGGGGGTTGGGAAATTTGAATTTTTGATTAACTTAATTCAGATATTGCAGTTTTTGTACCCACTATTCAAAATTTGACGCGACTTTCGAATGGTGTTTGTGGTTATGATCATGAATTTCAAAATTCGTTTTTCAAATTCAAAAATCAAAATCGGGAAAAACAGAAACAAACAACGTTAAATTTTACACGGGGTAGACTGTCGATACTAATTAACGTTGCTAGATCTTTCTGTCATGTTGTCATGGCTTTAATGGTCCGTGGCTAATGACACCTGAGTAGAATTCTATTATTTTGTTCACTCGTGGTAAATTCCGAGTAATGAGTACAAAAAGCAATACCTCAATTAAACTAACATCAAAATCAAAATAGGCAAAAAAACGAATTCGTTGATTGCAAGAAATATTAGAATTTTATTTGGCAGTCAATAGTAACGGACCCTGTTTGCTGATTTGTGTACTTTTATCACAGGCAAATAGAGAAACAGACTAGAAACGGGTATTGTTCAAGGCGTGAAGCGGCTACGTAACCAATCCATATTCGCCTCGCCTCAGGTAGCTCTCGCCTCTCTTTTCCGAAGAGTACCGACCATGCATCCTTCGGTAATTTTCAGATTTTCGCCAATTGTTAAGCGAAAGTATGTTCTGCAAAGTTTGTATTGTTGTTGTCGTGTAGTGCTGAGCGGAATTGGCGTGCTGGCGAAAACGGGAGTGTTTTGAGCTTCAGGGGAGTGAGTTTTACCATTTTAAAATTTCCTCTCATACTTTTATGAATATATAATGAGTGTGTTTGAACCAAATTTGAAAGTCTTTATCGATACTGTCTGGTTTTACTCAATGGTTTACGGTGAGTCATACTGTCTTTCACACGTTCGTCAAGGAAGAACATGTTCATGAAACTGCTGGCGTGTTATGTTTTGATTGGCGTGAAGCAGTGTTTCTGCCCTGAGACCTCATTAAGTAAGTATGGTTGCTACGCGACTGGCAGCACGATGCCATATTGTCGTATTTTTCGCATAATCTCGTGCATTTATCAACCACAAACAAAGTCTCCAAAAACTTTAACACCTTTAAAGCTCATTTTAATATGATAGGCCATAGTCTACCAAGACGACTATGGAACAAAAGGCATATCGCGTTGCTAGTCTGTTTTTCTATTTGTCTGTGCTTTTATATACGATTTTTTACGATTTAATAATATATTAATGCTGTTAGTCTGTGACGATCGATACAATGCTTGACATTATTCGGCCAGCCATGGGTCGAATAAGGTTAAGAAAGCTCATTCAAGATAGATATTTGGTCAAATTTCAATGTAAATGTTCATAAAATCATGACATTTGCCATTTATATTTTGACGGTCATTGTTTGATTTCAGGTGAAAAAATGGTCGGCCGAATGATGTCACAGATTATCTGCCAGGCAGAAGCACCATTATGTTTAAAATATTGAAGAAATAACGACTCTTAAATATATAGCATGAAATAAATCCGACAAACAGCAAAACAGACGGTCGATTCGATGTATTAATGGCGCCACTAGCTCCCCATTGTCCTGTTGTTACAGCATCTTTATGTCAGTAAGGGAAAAGAGAGAAATGAAGGGGAGGCAGGGCCAGCATTTTTCAAAATGACACAGTGCGTAAAATAGTGACCCTCTAAAAGTGTTGTTGACCACCCCTATTTTCATGCTAAACAAACAGTGACCCTATACCTATTTGTCACAGTCGACATTAATTATATTTAGACCTTTTCTCCTGTGGCCATCTCAGATTTTGACCTAAAAATTGACCTAATTTGTATAAAAATTGATCAATCAAAATCCTGCACTTTGACTTTGTGGACCATATGATTACTACATTGCAAATATCAAGGTCTTAAGCCTTGTCCATGACAATTTTGAGAAAATTCTTAAAGTATTATTTTTCAGAATTTTCTATGACCTTAAACAATTTTTTATATAAATTAGCTGATACTATTTCAGTTATTCTTGCGGAGAATATTGCAGTGATTAGGGGAGGATCAAGTTTTAGATTGTCGGACATTGGGAAGGGTCACATTTTAGACACGAGGATCAAATTTTATAGTACAGGAGCACACCAAATTCCCCCGGCCCACCCACCTGTAATTATTTGAGGTTCCCTAGGTTTTCCCGATTATAGCGCACAGCAGAGAAGAATGTCACTGACAGATGACATTACGATCAGTATTTTGAATCGTATAAAATTGTATATAAAAGGTATGTAAATCAGGCAAGTGCTCCATCTTTAAAATACCTCGTCAATAAGTCTGGGGCCAGTAATAATGCAAATAATTGCTTCTTAGCATGTGTCGTGTCTACAGATAAAAACACGTATGGCTGGTCATAAACACCGTGTATAGAGCGGGTATTATGAAGGTTATCGCCATGACAGCACTAAAGGCAAGCCTTGTAATATTAATATTGGTATCTCGTGTCGCTACACTTTCGCTACAGTGTTGATGTCCAAACGGACCTTATGGTTCGTGCCTAATGACGGCAAAGTAAAATTCTACTATTTCCTGACATCGACAAATTCTATTTTTTTAACATAATTTCAATTTTTGGGGTTCGTTTTAATTCAGATATTGCACGTTTTTTCTACTCACAATTAAGAATTCGACGCGATTTCCGAATTTGGCTCTGTCGTTATGATCTCGAATTTCAAAATCGTGTTTGAAAATCAAGAAAACAAAATCTGAAAACAGACAGACAACGTTAAATTTTACACAGATGCTAGGGAGCCTTGCAATAGATTGTAACATCTGGATACCAACAGTGTAGCAAAGATCAGACAAAAGTGATTTAAACTGGGCTTTTCTGTCGTATTTTAATAGCGATACTCTTCATAATATCCGCACTGGTCGACTTTTATGATCAGCTGTACACGTTTTAATCTGTGGACACCACACATGCTGGGTGAGCGATTAATAATTACAGATCAAAACGTTGTTGACAAAGCAATTTGAAATACGGCACATTCCTGGTTTGTTATGTAGTGCACTGGGCACACTTTTATATACGATTTTATATGATTCAATAAAATACTTTTAGTAATGCCATCAGTCAGTGACGATACTACTCTACAATGCAACACAATCGGGACAAACTTATCATCTAAAACGTTTGAGGGTATGCCGGGGCGGTATCGAAAAATACTGAGTTGGTAAGGAAAACTTGACATTGCATTGGCGTCGGCCTCAGAATGCACAGAAAACACCATTTTGATTCAAAATTTACAAATGATTCAACAGAGGTAGCCGGGACAGCCCCTCCCATATCCTTCCCTACTCACACACAATATGTACCTCTTTCACCTATTTAATATATAACGAGAGGTGTCGGATAATCAAAAATCCCTACCTATACTCATGTCAAGTTCATCACATGCATGTGTAATGGATTGTGCAAACAGAAAAAAGGCTCGTCCATGACTATAATATTGTGCAGTTTTCAATACATGAGACCAAAATTAAGTCACCCTATTTCACAGGGCCAATTGCTTGAACTTTTGGCATGTTTTCAGTATTTCAAAGTTATGAAGAGAGTGGATGTCATGAATAGCACACTATCTCAGAAATTCTCCGCATAGTTTTATGCAAGGCTGCCAACAGACAGCTGATCTCGGCGTTAGAACTGGCCCATAGCGTCGACTACCTTTCAAAGCTCCATAGTCAGCACAGTAACGATGTAGTCGACTGCAAACCTTTTCTTCGCGACAACAAATTTAAACCTTACAAGAAGCGAACGTTACAAGGGCAAGAGAATTTGTCTGAAAATAGGGCGTGCAAGAGACTCTTCAGGAAACTTGTCGCCATGACAGCTCGGCAGATGATCATTTATCATTGTATTGAGAGACTCCCTAGCATCCAAATAAGAGTTAAGATTGTTCGTTTCTGTTTTCTTGACTGAATTTTGAGTTTCGAGATCAACACTTGTTTATCTAGTAGCAAATTTGCACGGGTGACTCCTGATAGTGAGCGTACTTGCGTGAGTGCTTCACGAACTCTACAACGTGTGGAGCGGTCGCAGTCAGAAAAATGTAACAACTTAGCCGGTTATTGAACCACTCTTTTATTGACAGTGGGGATTTAGCCGAGCGGTTCCGTCTGTTGCCTCCCTCTCCGCTAGGCGACTGATGCCGAATGTTGTGAGTTCGATCCCGACAGAAAACTAGGCTAGCCGTATTTTCTACCCTGGGTTGATAGCTCTGCTGGTGGACAGAATTCTCCCCGAGACTGTCGTTCGCCTAGTTTAAGCGATGTATTCATTGCTTCGCTTTGATAAAGTTTGTGTGTGCGATGTGTGACAGTGAGCGTACGTGCATGAGTACTTCACGAACTCTACAACGTGTGGAGCGGTCGCAGTCAGAAAAATGAAACAACTTAGCCAGTTATTGAACCACTCTTTTATTGACAGTGGGGATTTAGCCGAGCGGTTCTGTCTGTTGCCTCTCCGCTAGGCGACTGATGCCGTATGTTGTGAGTTCAAACCCGACTGAAATCTAATAGTATTTACTCTTGATTTTCAAGAGAATGGTTGAAAGTTTGCTTGAGGAAAAGTTTAGCAAACGTTTAAGATTTTCATTTTCGAGGCGCGAGCTACCTTGATTCTCAGACAAGTACAAGTGGAAGTTGTCTGAGCTTAATTGCAAGAGACTTGCTCAGAGTCAGAGCTTGTCTATGAGTAGCAATGCTGTTCAGTACTCTTCTACCTAACCTAATCCATGAGTCCATAGCTCCCGTTGCACGGTGGAGAGTGGCGGTCATGTTGTTTATTGGCTTTAAGGTTGTAAAAGTAGTTGGAACATCTGATAATGATGACGTTTAACGTTCATGTCTAAACGTTTACTATAAAAAATATCGATACGGTTATTCTACGCAAAACGTCACCGGAAACGGGTGATATACTAAATGTCATCCTGTTTTTTCAACTGAACAAATGAGTCATTCTGTACGACCAATTACGTGTTCAGGCAAGTGTATACGTGACCCTCTGTAACAATGTATAAGACGTTACACTGTGATATAATCTTAGTTTGGTATTGTGCCATTGCTTGTTATCTGAGCTTCGTATGATGATACTTTCCACCAGTCTTTAATAATGCATATCAGGTAACTTACCGGTCAAATAAATTTCGTTTGTCTCTGACAAAACTTGTAATCTTCTGATCAGCAGATCAGCACAGGAACCAACTTCCGGCTTTTGACAGAGTAGCAGACTTCTCCCAATCCCCGTCTTGTATCGGTATTCACACTGGTCTTGCCATGAACCGTCACGATGAAGCCAGCAAGTCTTGTTGACCCGATCACTTGACCCAAAGGTTCCCTTCCAGATGACTTTACCTTCTAGAGGTAAGAATTCGTGTTTGAGAAAATACACTGCTTCCCTTGTGTGCACAAGGGAGATTTCAACAGAGGATTGTCCGACGCACATCGCTTGAAAACTAAATAGGTATGTGCCGTTGCCGAAATCGTTGACATGTCCGGGTACGATGCATCTTCCGTTCTGCCTGTTGACAAGCAAGGCCCTCCAATAGTCCCCTCCGAACACGCGTTGCCTTCCCTTGCCGTCTTTTGCATCGACACGCACTTTAAATGTGTCGCCATAGCGGACTGTTGAAACGTTACCGATCGGAATCATGGACGACCTGGTCGCATTCGTCACGCCCATGCTGCCGGGTTCACCGTTTGTGCTGTTCCAGGAGGGAGGCAGAAACTTGGTCTCCTTGAGCGGTAGTGACGTACTCGATATAGATGTAGCTGGAGTCAGCCTCATGTCACAATGGTTAACAGCTGTGTATATCTTTACAAATGAAATGAGACGCACGCCTTTGTAACATTTGTTACGACATTAAAGAGAGCTTTATAAGTTATAACCACAAGGAACCTAGAAGTCTGCTTGTTGTCGTTGTTTGTGTTGTTATTTATGTTTAGATTACTCGTGTTGTTGTTGATGTTGTTGTTGTTGACGACCATTAAAATTAATGAACATAACTATTGTGTTATTGTTGTTGTTGTTTCAAACGTAATGTAGATGTCATACAAGGACAAAATTATAGGTAAACGTATTAAAAGGAAATAAACAATAGCAAGAAGAAACCAAAGGTCATTATGTATACCAATGTGTAATTAGCCGCAATAAAAATACAAGTTTCTTTGATTGCTGTAATTGTATCACCACTTTATATAGAAAGTGTAATCGCCTTAGGTCAAGTCCTTCAGGTTATATATATGCCAAACTGTGAAAGCTCATTAGATATGCAAATTATACACTAGCTGACATGAAAATGCAAAACATCTTTTATCAATATTTATAGTTTCTTCAATGTACATAGAAAGTTTCATCAACTTTGATCAAGTCAATCAAGATATATCCCTAATTAGCAAAGTTGCAAATTAGTGATTAGATGTTCTAGAAATTATAAACCGACTTTTAGAAATATTACATCATAATATCTACAATGTACACAGCAAATTTCGTCAACTTTGGTCGAGTGAATCAAGATATATGTCCCTAATTAGGAAATTTCATTAAATATGCAAATTAGGAATTTGCTGACACAAAACTGCCCAATGACTTTCCATAATGTTGTATCATAGTATGTTCAATACACATAGCAAGTTTCGTCAACTTAAGTTAAGTCAATCCAGATTCCTAATTAGGAAAATTCATTGATTAAAATTCCTAATGACGTTTAATATTGTTGTATCATGGTATCTGCAATGTACAAAGAAAGTTTCATCAACTTTGGTCAAGTCAATCAAGATATATATCCCTAATTATGAAGTTCAATGCAAATGAAAATTAGGAATTGGCCGACGTAAAATGTCATATGACTTTCAATATAAATGTTTCATAGTATCTTCAACATACATACCAAGTTTTGTCAATTTTGATCAGCTCAAATCAGATATATTCCTAATTAGGCAAGTTCATCAAACATACAATTTATCAATTAACTTTCATGTCACCCCTTTATGTCTTTCATGGCAGATAAATCCTCATGTGAGAAACATTTGCAACAAATGTCATCCAATGCTGTGCACCCGTTCTGAAATCATTAATTATGCAAATGAGCATGAAATATGCAAGCCACACCCACCAAAAACTAATCAATTCTTGCCACTTGCAAACCTAATCTATGTATTAGATTTGATTCTGATCTGATAAGCCGTTCTTGAGATATCGCGCCAACAGACAGACAGACAGACAGACAGACAGACATACTGACAGATAGACAGTCATCGCTGCGACATTAGCTCACGTGTGTTAACACGTGTGCTAATAATGGATATCTTTGGTGATTTTGATGATTTTTTGCCATTCCTGCAAACTAATTGGTCTGCAATCTCGCTAACTGAAAGCTCTTTTTCACGTACTAATGTGTTTTGTCATTGTTGGATTGTTGAATGTTGTTACTCAAAGCAAAAATGTAATAAAAATATCAGTGTTTAAAATCATTTTCGAACAGTTTTACCGAGTGCGAAATAAATAGAAATACCTCTCAAATTGCACCAAATTGCACCATTGCACACATCAATTACTCAAAAGTTTCGATGCGAGAGGGGGGACACCTCCATTGGGGCTTTTCATTGGTGTTTGCCAAGCGAGTGGATAATTGTACCAATCGATAAAAAGGGCAGTTTACAAGCAACGTTAGAGGTATCACCTTTTTTGAATTGTTTAAGCAAAATTTTTACTTTAATCCGTAACCAGAGACTGGTAAAAATAAGCTGATAAGCAAGGTTGTATCACTGAGCACCAAGCTGGTTTCAGACGTAAGTTTAGCACCGTCGATAATGTCTTTGTTTTGCATACAATGGTACAGAAATATCTTTGTAGGTCAAAAAGTCGTTTCTATTGTTTGTTTGTGGATTTTAGCAAAGCTTTTGATTCAGTGAACCACAATCTTAGACTTTGTCAAGAGGGTTTCAGTGGCAAAATACATAATATTCTAAAATCCGCGTAGAAAGAAGTCAAATCTTGTGTTAAGAATCAACATGGAGTAAACGATTTCTTCCAATGTTCTGTTGGAGTTCGACAAGGGTGCATGCAGAACCCTTTTCTCTTTTTTCTCGTCTCATGAACGAATTAAATAATATGTTAATGAGTTCGGGAAATCATGGTATTCAAATTACACAAGAACTGTATGACTTATTTGCACTTCTTTACGCTGAAGATGTAACAATTTTAGTGATACGCCAGTTGGGTCACAAACTTTAGACTGATTGGAGTGTTTGAATGTTTTTGTCTTAAATGGAAACTTTTTTGTCAATATGAGCAAGTCACAAATAATTGTATTTCGGAGAGGAAGTGTCTTAAAGAAATGTGAAAAACGGGTTTTCAACTAAGTAAATCTAAAAACTATCAGTTACTACAAATATTTAGGTTTAATGATATCAAGCAGAAATATCTGGAGTAAAGCTGTTGTCACACTCTCACACCAAGCCAAAAATGCTATGGTGTTATCTTTCGTATGGTTCAAAACACTGGCACTTTACCTTTTAAAGAGTATTTTAAGCTTTTCGATTCAATGATATTGCCAGTTCTAACATATGGAGCTGACATATGGGGCTATCAGAGGTATCAAGTTGTCGAAAGAGTACAACCGAAGTAATGTAAAGCTTTTATGGGCGTAAAATCATCCACATCGGATGCATGTATTTTGAGTGATTGCGGAAGATATCCAATCTTTATCCACACTTTCAAGAAAGTGCTTTTATACTGGTTTCAGTTATTAAAAATGCCGTCAATACAGTAGCAAAACATGCTTACGAGTTAGCTGTGACACTTGATAACCAATTATGAACTGAATATGCTCACGTGTTTTACAACAGGTTCATTAATAGTAGTACCCTTCACAGAAAAATAAGATATATGTTATCACTGTATGTAGCAGGTTTTTTCAACTTCGCACAGTACTCTCAGAGTTTAATCACTAATTACAAAACTTTATTTAATATGCAAATGAGCTGTTCATTAACTTGACACTGCTCAATGCTTCATGGGACAATTACTTATCCATCAGATCAACATTTGTAGCACGTTTTATTTAATTTAGTGCTGTAATTTTAGAGAAATGTAACTAATTACAAAGTTCATTAAATATGCAAATAAACCCTAAATTAACTTGACACTGTACAATGATTCATAGCACAATTAAATATTTATCAAATCAATTTCGGTAGCACGTTTCACATTATTTGGTGCCGTAATTTCAGAGTTATACACCTAATTACAAAGTTTATTAAATATGCAAATGAACCCTTAATTAACTTTACACTACTAACTGCTTTACAACACAGTTAAATATCTGTCGGGAAGTATATGCAGCAGTTTTCATGACGTTTGATGCAGTTATTTCGGAGTTATATGACTAATTATAAAACTTCATAAAATATGCAAATGAGCTAATTATTAACTTGACACTGCTCAATGCTTCTCGTATCAGATCAACATCTGTAGCAAGTTTCATCAAATTTAATGCTGTAATTTTGGAGTAATATCACTAATTACACAGTTCATTAAATATGCAAATGAACCATTAATTAATATCACACTACAAAATGCTTTACACTACAGTTAGATATCAGTAAGATCAGTATCTGCAGCAGATTTCACATTTGGTGAAGTTATATCGGAGTTATATGACTAATTACAAAACTTCATAAAATATGCAAATGAGCTATTTGTTAACTTGACACAGCCAAATGCTTCTAAGTATAATTAGATATATATCAGATCAATATTTGATGCAAGTATCATCAAGTTTGGTGCAGGAATTTCAGAGTGATCTCACTGATAACAAAAGTTCATTAAATATGCAAATGAGAAGATAATTGACATGACACTCACACTATTATCATAATGTTCTGAGACTGTCATCTGTGAAAAGTTTCATGAAATTTGGTGCAGTATTTCTTGACACATGTCTACACTGTCATTACCGTCTCCGTAGGGAAACCATCGTACGGAAAAAACAATATCGCATTACTTTATTAATATGTAAGCCACACTGACCAAAATGTAATCAGTTCTTGCAAGTAGCATATGGTACCCGTGTACCAAATCTGACTTGAATCCGTTCAGGCGTTTTTGAGTTATCGTGTAAACAGACAGACAGACACACACACACGGACAGACAGACAGACATCGCTATGACATTAGCCCACGTGTTTACACACGTGAGCTAAAAATAGAGAATAGTCGTGGGCAACTCATGTCAAATGTTTATTGTATTATTATAATACGGTTTTGGAGATTTTAGACTCTAGCAAGATCCAAGAACACGATTGGAACTAATTTGAGATAATAGGATGGTGAAGTAATGTTGCTTTAATCTGCAAATGTAAGCTCATCTGCTTTTCTTTTTAAGTTATACACTTGTTTTTATGAGTAATTTGTAATATTGCAACATTAAAGAGGCACTCCCACTAGGTAACATTTTTAAAACACATATTCTTAATGCCAACGGTCGATATTTGACGTGGCGACTGCGTGGCATAGGCGATTCATAGGCGAACCGAGTGCTATACCGTCGCTGGGTGTAATTTATTGCTATTATATCATAACAGTATATTGAAATTCTGGCTTGGAACGTCATAAAAGGAATTTTCCTCAAGCTGCGAGCTAGTACGGATGCCAGCCGTAGTATATCGCCAATATACCACGGTTCTTTTCGCGTCTCGACCAATCAGATGGCTGTATTTGCACCATCAACATACTGGTATGATATAACACTCAATTAATCATTCTTGATTACAAACATAACACTTTCAAGTATATTTTAAGACAAATCATAACTCTGTCTCTTAAGTCAATGATTGATCAGTTTATACGTGAAGTGGTCTTTTAGATGTTAAATTAGTCTCCTGTTTTTCATACTTCATATTCGGAAAGCTCTACGATTTTGAAAGTATTCATGTCATTCATAGGCGGTGTGTCTATAGCTGTTCTGTAATTTTTTTAAGCCAACCACTGATCAGAAGATTTGGCAGTCGACAATGACTTTGATTATTCACTGCTGGTAAGCAAACTCGTCAAACGACAAATCTATGATCCTCCAACTAACGGCAAACCTTAGACTTATACCATGGAATGTCGCTTCTACCTTTGTACACAGACAACAACTTTGCTGTACTCAGCTTCGTTCGACCATAGTCAAGACGTAGTTCGACTATCTTTTTTCTGTTCTCGCCATTTCGTTATTTCCTATTTTTTCACATTAGTTGTCATTTTTACGCCTAGTTTCTTTCTAAACTAAGGATTCTATCTAATTAAGGGACTGGTCAGTTTCTTCGGCCTGGGGGGTGGATTCATGGGGGGGGTCACCCTGTTTTTGACTTTGGTGATGGGGGGGTCACCATGTTTTTGAAATGCCCAATAGGGGGGGTCAGTGTGTTTTTGAATTTCGACACGGGCTCATCATTGCCTAAAATGCATCGTGTCAGCCACAAATTTCATCCAGTTGCATTTTTCGGAGCGCCCTTCGGGCGCGTAACTTTAATAATCAGACATATTTTTTCAGCACGCCCAACTTTAACATATCAGGCATACATATATCAGAGATATATGTATGTTCAATATTTTTAGCGCGCTCTTCGAGCGCATTACTTTAATACATCAGACATTTTTCAGCACACCTTTCCTGTGCATTACTTTAATTACACAAGACATATATATCAGTGATATCAGGATGTTTCATATTTTTCTCCGCGCCCTTCGGGCGCCATACTTAAATAAATCAGAGATATATGCCAGAGATATCTTGATGTATGCTAAGTGAAAGTGTACTATTATGAAATCTGCATTTCATATGAAAAGCATGACAAATTCCTGATACTTTTCTGTTCTCTCTATGAGAATTCAGTATGAGAAAGCAACATGCACAAATATCAATGTTACAAGAATAGGTCATCTCAGACTCTGCACACATCAGATTTGGCTAAAATGCCTCTCTATGGTTCCTCATGAGATTTAATTGGATGGCTGGCAAGTCTTAACACCCATCAAAGTTTTTGATTTACTGCTTTTTCCTGTTTGATATTAATGATTGACATCCATTTCTGTACAACAGTTCAGGACATCTGGTTAAGCATAGAAAGTGTGAAATACATTCACAGCTCATTCAAAATGTACTGTATTCAAACTTTAAGATTGACACTTTGAAATTCCTATCTTACAACAATTTCATTAAAACACAGAATGACTGTTGAAATATAAATGTATGTAAAATATAGTATATATATATATATATATATATATATATATATATATATATATATATATATATATATATATATATATATATATATACTCTCTGTGCCCAAGTTCAGAGGTTGCCATAAAGCCATTATGGTGATAACCGGGAGGGCACATTGTATACATTTTGTATATATATATATATATATATATATATATATATATATATATATATATATATATATATATATATATATATATATATATATATATATATATATATATATATATATATATATATATATATATTACAGTATTATATTATTACATATTACAGTTGTCGCGTGCAGGGGGTCACCCTGTTTTCAAAATTTGGAATAGGGGGGTCAGCCACTTTTTGACGACGGCAAAAAATAATCCACCGCCCCCCCCCCCCCACCAGGCCGAAGAAACTGACCAGTCCCTAAAGTATTTGTTACTGCCCGCTTACACCGATCCACTGCAACCGTCCATTAAAAAAGTTCCCAGTATGTGAGTATTTGGGTGTTTCGAAACTACCCCAATACAAAGCGCACCAGAGTATAAGACCAGGGGATCTTGAAACCTTTTCGCGCATGCTAATTTTAGCTCTGGTTTAAGTCAATCTTATCACTTTGTCGTAATTTATGAACGTTACGAGCGACAGCAAAAGCACAGAGAATGTTGATCAACAATTTGACAATAACAATCGAAACCTACTTACTAAAGAGAAGACGACGAGGTTGATGCAAGATAGGATAAACCATTGCTGCCGGAATAGCACTTTAAAGTTCGCCATACAGCTGGTATATTTACTGAAATCACTCTTTAGATCGCTTACTAAATCTTCGCTATACGGCAAAACAACATGCAGTGGGACACAGCGGTGTGCAATCTGACACGTCGCTATTTACGCAATAACGGTTGTTTGCATTGTGAGGTGAGTTAGGTCTGGCGCAGGCAGTTGGTGAGCAATAACAAACGTATTAATGCGCATGATCATCTCCAAAGGTTTGGTTGGTCGTCGTCAAAAGCTGACACGTGGCCGATACCACACAGTATTGCGTTTTTATAAATGTTGAACACAACGAAAGTGCACATGGCAAAATTTTACTGTGTTAACATGGTATTGATATTGTTTTCGTTATTAGCTCTAGTGCCCACACACGGGAGCTGATGATAATACCATCTCACCGACTTCTGCCGACCTGTCTTCCTGTTCGTCTAAGTCATTGATATCTTAAAGAAGAGACAATTGGATTATATCAGAATGAAAAGTGGTACATAGATTAATTGGTAATGGTAAGAATATGAGGGGCCGAATGTAAAGTTGTCGTGATTAATAGAATCTCACACCCCCAAGGACCTGGGATCAGATTTCTCACACGAGTAGGGGATATTTTGTCTCACACGAGCCGCAGGCGAGTGTGAGACAAAATATCCCCAACGAGTGTGAGAAATCTGATCCCAGGTCCTTGGTGTGTGAGATTCTTTTTCTCACATGACCACAAAATGCGTTAAATTCACATTGGACATGTACAACGTTATCCAAAATCGTGACAAGTCTGTCGTCTGCCACTGTACTTTGACCTGCTTACTTTGTAGTTCTGATCTCTGTGTTACTCGTCGTGCCATTGGATAATATTTTGCGCGTGGAACAAAACAAACTGTTTATCATCCAATCAGAGCTCGTGTAATATTTACTGCAGAGTGTGGGACGGTTTCTGAGAGTGTGGGATCGATTTTTCCCACACTCTCGATCCCGCACTCCCAGCTGCCAGGAATGTGAGAATACACTACAGACCGTTTCTTGCGCTTGGCAATCGTCAAGCTGAGCTGAAACATTTTGAGGACGACGTTCTGAAAATGATGGAAACGATAGAATTCAGAAACTTCCAATGCACCTTCCAAAGCAAACTCAAGTATGATTCCAACACAATCAAGAAAGCTGACAAGCTCATCATTCCAGCCGACAAGACAACGAACTTCTGCAAAGTAACCGAAGAACATTATGACAAACTCCTCCACGAGAAAGACACAGAAGAAAATTCCTTATCATTAACACTTGAACGCGCGAGAACAACCACCTCGTTTGCATATACACCTGACCCTATATATAGGTAGCAGCTAGCCCGCCAACATCACTCCTGACGATTGCCAAGCGCATGAAATAGTCTGTAGAGTAATCACGACAAGTTCCACGCATAGCAATACCTATGCCCTGCGGAAACGCATCGAGCACTGTACATTGTCTGAATTGACACCAAGCCACTGATCATATATATACACACACATATATATATATATATATATATATATATATATATATATATATATATATATATATATATATATATATATAGATATAGATAGATATATATATATCTGTCTGATGATTGCAGAATGCATGGAACTTTAGAAGTACCAGATTTCATTACCTTGTACTTGGAAGTAATTTGGGTTATTGTGTATATATATGTATATAATATATATATATATATATATATATATATATATATATATATATTATATACATATATATATATGTGTGTGTGTGTGTGTGTGTGTATTTCATGATAAGTAAGTCGAAAAATAACGAGCATGATAGTCGCATTGCTTTGCTCGATCGAAATTCTACATGCCCTTTGCAGATTTCAGTTTTTCATTAAAATTTTCTGTAGAATATTGATCAAAAATAAAATATTAACTATCGAAACCTTTTCACTATTAAAAGGACGACGAAGTTGATGCAAGATAGGATTAACCATTGCTGACGGAATAGCACTTTAAGTTTCGCCATACAGCTAGTATATTTACTGAAATCACTCATTAGATCGCTTACTTGTACGTCTAAATCGTCGCTATACGGCAAAACAACATTCAGTGGGACACAGCGGTGAGCAATCTGACACGTCGCTATTAACGCAATATTAATGGTTGTTTGCATTGTGAGGTGAATTAGGTCTGGAGCAGACACAGTTAGTGAGCAATAACAAACGTATCAATGCACATGATCTCCAAAGGTTTGGTTGATCGTCGTCAGAAACTCTCTACGCAAGAACTCTTTTGTAACTGATACAATCAGCTTGCAAGTCTAGACGGTGCTGCCAAAACAGTTAACTGGAAACAAGTTAGTTGGAGCTACACGCTACACGCAAATCAAAGTTGGTATTTTGCGGGTTGCGGGCTGAGATTTTTATAAATTATGGGCAATATTGCATAATAAAATGTTTGTTTCATAATAAAAAATCCCTTTCTTCATGTGTAATTTCAGAAATATCGGATATGCCTGTAAAATCAAAACGAGAATCCAGATGCTGCAATGACATCGCAGATAACCATCGTTACGAGGAGAAAGTGAGTTAATCTAAATGGCTAATTCCAATTCCTCAACGAGCAAACATTTCATTGGAACATAAAATCCTCAGTGAAAAAATATAGCAATGACGGAGTCTTTTCCATGAGCGGCTGTACGGAAATAACGCAATTTACTCATAATCGAACTCTGTACGCCACCAGCGGCGAGCTCTTAAATCTTTCGGTTTTTAGCTCATATGTTCACACACGTGAGCTAATGTCGCAGTGATGTCTGTCTGTCTGTGTCTTTCTGTCTGTCTGTCTATCAAGATGTATGGCCCTAATTTGAAAAATTCATTAAATATGCAAACTGGGAATTGCCTAAAGTAAAAATGCTAAATGACTTTCAATATTGTTTTACCTTTGTATCTTCAATTTACATAGCATGTTTCACCAATTTTGATCAAGTTGATCCAGATATATATACCAAAATAGGAAAGTTGATTAAATTTGCAAATAAGGAATTGGTTGAAGTAAAAATGCTGAATGACTTTCAATGATGTTGTATCATAGTATCTTCCATGTACACAGTAAGTTTCATCAACTTTGGTAAAGTCAATCAAGATTTATAACCCTAATTATTTTAATTAAGTTCATAAAATAAGCAAAGTAGAAATTAGTTGAAGTAAAAATGCTAAATGACTTTCAATAATGTTATATCATAGTATCTACCACGTACGTAGTAAGTTTCATCAAATTTGGTCAAGTCAACCATAGACCCTCGAGGGTCTATGAGTCAACCAAAATCTTAAACCCTAATTAGTAGAATTTATTGAATATGCAAATTAGGATTAATTGCCAGTAATATTAAATCATATTTTTTTCAGCAAACTTTTTCACTCCAGCTGATCACTAATTTGCATATTGAACGAACTTTCCTAATTAGGAATGATACAAAATTATTGAAAGTCATTAAGCATTCTTCAGCCAATTCCTAATTTGCATATTAAATGAACTTTCCTAATTAGGGTCATATATCTTGATTGACTTGACCAAAGTTGACGAAATTGCATGTACATGTAGGGATAGGGATATATATATACGTGGATTAACTTGATCAAAGTCGGCGTGACATGCTACATATATTGATGATACTAGGTTAAAACCATGTTGAAAGTCATTAGCATTTTCACTTCTGTTAATCACTTATTTGCATATTTAACTTACTTTCCTTATTAGGAGGTGTAGCCGTGTTGATCTTCAAACCTATGTATACTTGGGGTTTGGTAGCACAGTGAGATCAACTAAGTTTTTTGATAGCATGAGCTTTCGAAGACTACAGTCTCCTTCATCAGATGCTGAGATGGAATGAGCAGGCGAAGCAAAAGTCACAATATATTAGGGGTCAAAACAGATGTGTGAAAGAAGCAACAAAAGGAGTGGGAGGTGTGAAAAACTGACAAAAGAGTGTCAAAATGAAAACTCTAAGCAAATCTTAACTGCTAAAAGCCAGTAAGATGGCAGTTATTTGTAATGTGACATGAAGCCATAGTCCCGGTTAAGTCCAGTATTAACACAGTCAAAATTGGTGATAATTTTAAGTTCTTCAATTTCTCTCTCGCGGCTATTTTTGAAATTGCTCTGCTTCAAAACTGCCACGCTGAAGTCTTGCATGTTATGTCCTGGTTGGTGAAATGTTCGCTGACTGGTTTGTAAATGTTGCCACTATGTATGTCAAATTTATGGTTGTTCATTCGTTTCCTCAATGGTTGTCCGGTTTGGCCTACATATACAGCTGTGGGGCATTTCTCACATGTTATGGCATAGATGATATTGGATGAGTCACAGTTGAAGGATCCTTGTATTTTGTAGGTTTTTCCGTTGGGTCCGGTTATGGTTGTAGCTGTGTTGATATTGGGACATAGCTTACATCTTGATTTCTGACAGGGAAAAGTGCCAACTGGTTGGTTGCTGGTGGTGTACAGTTTGCTGCTAACGATGCGTTGTTTCAAGTTGGGGGGTTGTTTGTAAGCGATGATTGGTCTTCCTGTTATGCATCTTCGTAGAGTGTTGTCTTCATCTATGATGGGTTGAAGGTCGTTAATCATTCTCTGCAGACACTTTAGTTGTGGGTTGTAGGTGACGGCCAATGGGACTCTGCTGACATTTGTCTTCGGCCCATATTGCAATAGATCACCACGGTTGATATGGCTGGCACGGGTTATCTGTTTCTCCACAATGCAGGGCTTGTATTTTAGTTGTGTGAATGTTTGATGTAGTTCACCAAGTTGTTTGTCACGGTCTTCCTTTTCTGAACAAATTTTGTTGTATCGCAGGGCCTGGCTGTATACAATTGACCGAAAGTGTGCTGTGGGTGAAAACTGGATGGTTGAAGATAACTGCGACTGTCTGTTGGTTTCCTGTACAAACTTGTTTCAAGGTGATCATCTCGAATTTTTACAGTGGTGTCCAGAAAGTTTATCGCATTGTCGGAATATTCCATGGTGAAGTTAATGGTGTTGTGGAATGAGTTGAACTCTTGGTAGAACTTCTTTAGAGCATCCAAACCATGGGTCCAAATCATGAAGATGTCATCTATGAAGCGGAAGTATACTCTAGGTTTGAGTGGGTAGCTGTTCAGGAAACGTTGTTCCAAATCTGCCATGAATATATTAGCAAACTGTGGTGCCATTCGTGTGCCCATGGCTGTCCCATTGGTTTGTAGGTAGAAAGCGTCATTGAACTCGAAGTAGTTGTGAGTTAAAACAAATTTGGCAAGTTGATAGGTGTACTCAGCAGTTTCCTCATTGGGTATGACATTTCTTATTGCTTCCAGTCCATCGGTATGTGGGATATTTGTGTACAAGGCTTCCACGTCTAGAGTGACCAGTAGTGTATTCTGAGGGAGGTTCTTTATTGGTTGGATTTTGCAGAGGAAGTCTGTGGTGTCTTGTATGTAGCTTGGAGTGCTAGTAGCAAATGGCTTGAGAATTGTGTCAACATATCCGGAAATTCCTTCAGTGATAGTACCAATGCCAGATATTATGGGGCGACCTGGATTGCCCTCTTTGTGTATTTTTGGCAGGAGGTAGAACGTTCCAGGGCGAGGATCTGGAGAGGTGGCATTTTCAATGTGGTCCTTGATTTCAGCAGGAAGTGTTTTTGTCAGACTGGCGAGATCTTTCGTATACTTGGTGGTTGGGTCGCACTGTAGTTTAGTGTAGAATTGGGGTTTTTTCAGCTGTTTGTTGGCTTCAAGGATGTGGTCAGATCTGTTCATAACAACTGTAGCTCCACCCTTGTCTACCTGTTTGATGATTATTTCAGGGTTGGTTCTGAGAGAAGTGATTGCTGCTCTCTCTGAAGGACTAAGGTTGTATAAAAGTCTATAATGTTTATCGATAACTTCAGAGTGGACACGGTTGCAAAAGCAGTTGATGTACAGGTCGAGCTTGAGATTTCGGCTTTCTGGAGGTGTCCAAACAGAATCTTTACGTTTCAACAGAGGCTTAGCTTGGTTCATTGGTGTTTCGCTGGGTGAGGAATCCTCATGCGACTGGTTGTGGAAAAATTCTTTCAGGCGAAGACGTCTGAAGAAGTCTTCTAAGTCACCGCAGAGTTGTGTCTTGTCAAGTGGTTTAGTGGGGCAGAATTTTAAACCACGAGAGAGAACAGATTCTTCATTGGCCGATAATGTGTAGTCAGACAGATTGACTATAGAGTTTGATGAAGGTTTGTCAGAGGCATAATTTCGTCCTGCTGACTTGATTAGAAGAGCAAATTTCTTGGCCTTGGCAGCTTTCAACTTCTTAAATTTATGATGATACATGTCATCAGCCACACGGTTGACGACTTCTATGGTGTGTCCAGGTGTTGAAAGGAGATGGGTTAATTGTCTGTTCAGTTCTGTTAGTTGGTTGTTTATTTTGCTTTGTTTACTGTACAGCACTCGAATGACATGGTTGCGAAGTTGCATAACAGGAAGACCAATCATCGCTTACAAACAACCCCCCAACTTGAAACAACGCATCGTTAGCAGCAAACTGTACACCACCAGCAACCAACCAGTTGGCACTTTTCCCTGTCAGAAATCAAGATGTAAGCTATGTCCCAATATCAACACAGCTACAACCATAACCGGACCCAACGGAAAAACCTACAAAATACAAGGATCCTTCAACTGTGACTCATCCAATATCATCTATGCCATAACATGTAAGAAATGCCCCACAGCTGTATATGTAGGCCAAACCGGACAACCATTGAGGAAACGAATGAACAACCATAAATTTGACATACATGGTGGCAACATTTACAAACCAGTCAGCGAACATTTCAACCAACCAGGACATAACATGCAAGACTTCAGCGTGGCAGTTTTGAAGCAGAGCAATTTCAAAAATAGCCGCGAGAGAGAAATTGAAGAACTTAAAATTATCACCAATTTTGACTGTGTTAATACTGGACTTAACCGGGACTATGGCTTCATGTCACATTACAAATAACTGCCATCTTACTGGCTTTTAGCAGTTAAGATTTGCTTAGAGTTTTCATTTTGACACTCTTTTGTCAGTTTTTCACACCTCCCACTCCTTTTGTTACTTCTTTCACACATCTGTTTTGACCCCTAATATATTGTGACTTTTGCTTCGCCTGCTCATTCCATCTCAGCATCTGATGAAGGAGACAGTAGTCTTCGAAAGCTCATGCTATCAAAAAACTTAGTTGAAATTTTGGCAGCTATTTCTTTCAAATTTGTACATTTTTCTACTTATTTTTGCTTATTGCATTGTTCAGTGAATTGACCAAACAATGGCAAAGCATTGAGAGTAAAATTAGGTCAAAATTGGAATTTTAACTCCTGCTGTGAATTATTTTTCATCTACTTTAAAGTAAATTGGATCAGAGAAGAATCAAACATACCCATAGCTTTGTTTTATCATGTGACTGAATTTGGGTTAGTTTCAAAACTGTTGTTAAGATTGGCTAGACAGGACTGGAAATGCTATTCAGGTTTTAAGGCACTACTTCGTCCAAATGTATTTGAAAATTTGATGAAATCTATAACTGTATGTATTTTAGCTATATAAATGGCATTTGGATCAAAAGTTTTAATATAATCTGTGATGTATTTTAAGGCTATTAATATATAAAGCTACTCATCTGTCAGCCCTAGCTTTGAAAGTTGGTATACTGGTTTCATTCATCCCCTAAATTTGACGAATATAACTTCTTGCTAAAGAAGACAGCTCAAGGGGAGGGTCACCTTTTATAAACCTATCTTGGGGGGAGGATCACTTTTGACAGAAGCTTATTTTATGGCCAAAACTTTGATTGTCCGTGTGATATTTCCTGAATAGGAAATCACCAACAAAATACGTACACATTACATTATCCACAAGTTTCACAAGCAAAGAAGATGCAGTGGTGAACAGTTAAAACTGATAAAAGACAAGCGACAAAAACATATGCAACAGGTGGAAAAGTGTATATCAATTATCAAATGTACATAAATGCAAAGATATTGTCAATTTTTAATGGAAAAAAATTGTGATAGTTCTCTCATAGACTACATATGTACAGTAAATCAACTTTTCAGTGAAATTCCAAAATCAAATTTCTTGCACAACCATGGACTTGTAACCACTCTAGTCTAATCAAGAACAATAATGTCAATAATCCAGCATATATAAATGCACAGATTTATCTAATTTTGTACTGAATAAAAATTATTCTTAGTTTCATCATAGACCCATGCATAGTGAATTTACATTTTGGTGAAATTCTAAAATAAAATTTCTTCCACAACCATGGACTTGTAACCACTCTCAAGAATATTAATATCAATAATCAAGAGTATACAAATGCAAAGATTTACCTGTTTTTTGTTTTGGAAAAAACTATTCATAGTTTCATCATAGACACCATGGATAGTGAACCAACTTTTTAGATGAAATTCAGAAATCAATTTCTTCTACACGAATGCACATTTTACTTCCAAATTCAAGCAAAGTACATTTAAATACATTATCAAACATATATAATATACTGATGTAGCATGCGTTGTGGGAGAAAATTGTCAATAATTTGTCTGATAGACTCCATGTCTTATGATTTGATATTTTTGGATGAAGCACTAAATCAGCTTATAGTTGCACAAAATATGGTGATCCTCCCTCAAATGTATGAAATACCATATCCATTCAAAAATTCTTGCGTGATAAATTGCGACTGTCCCTCCTAAAACACCAGCCCTCCCCTCTGTAATTAGTCCTCAACATAACAATTGAACCAATTGTTATGTAAATTAGCTGATACTGTTTCAGTTATTCCTGGGGAGACTACCGCAGTGGTAGGGGAGGGTCAAGTTTTAGAATGTCGGACAAGGGGGAGGGTCACATATTAGACCGGAGGATAGGGGGGTCACATTTTACGGAACAGGTGTGGGCGAAATTCCCCCCCCCCTGTAATTACTGAAAGCTCCCTAATATTGAGTACAATATGCTTGACTTTGTCATGGTTGGGAAAGCAGTCTGTATGTTTATGAACACCAAGACCTTCGATTATATTTGTTTTTACAACACGTTTCCTGTGCATTTCATTTTGCACACAGTATCCAGTCTTGGTGTTTTGGATGGATAGTGTTCATGTCCCGGGAGAGAAATCTTTACTTTTATGAGCCTGAAATGATTTGTATTTAAAAAATTGATCTTAATCAAATCAAGGTGTTTTTTGCGATGTAGAGCTGTGCAAAAATGTAAGAAACATTTACTTCAATAAACATCTATATGAAACACATCCGGTAAATGTTGCTGTTACATTAACTATCAACAATGACGTCTTGGACTCAATTACTTGGAGCAATTCTAAGTTAAATGTTACCGTTGCGAACGGCAGAGCTTCAACAGATAACTTTCTTCAATCTGCCAAGAAACCTTGGAGCTGCTGTTGTCAGACTTACCGCAATTATTACCTATGAGGGCGCTAGAGTCGAAAGCCGCGTGCGGACATCATGCCCTCAGCAGTAACCTGCAGTAAACTCAGCAGTAATACTGAAATAACCTTAGATTTATATTGGAGACAGAGGCTTTCTTCATAAATCTAAGCAGAATCTCTCTCTCTCTCTCTCTCTCTCTCTCTCTCTCTCTCTCTCTGTATGCTTTATTTATGTACATAAGAAGGTAGATAGATAGAAAGATGGACAGATAGTTAAGGGGGAGAGAGGAAGTGGCTATCATATGCACCTACTTAAACTTGTACACTTGCAGTTCATCCGTCAATTAATTGTTAGAAACGTGCCCTTATCTTGTTTTCGCCAAAAAAATTTCTAAATTTTACTGTATAATTAAATTTTCTGTCGGATCTATATTTGCTTCAAAGGAAGACTGAAAGGAAGAAACACTGCTTCACACCTTAGTCGCCTTATCGGTAGCAATTAGCACGATCCAGGGAAATATAAAATGCAGGCATAGGGAAATGGCTACTTTTAAGTAGGTCAGCGTTTTCACTGTTTCGTAAAAATGACGATGGAGCGAAACATTCAGTTTCATCAATATGCAGATGACAATAACCTATACTTGGCTTTCTCCATCAGCCGTGCATTCTGTTGAACCCTGCATAAGTGACATAAAAGCATGGATGACGATAAACAAGTTGCAGTTAAATGATACTAAGACTGAGATTCTCCTCATCCGTTCCAAAATCCACACAGTTCCTGAACCAGTTTGCCATCTAATGATTGGGTCATCTTCAGTACCTTTTGTCGACACTACACTGAATATTGGACTGTTACTTTTGACAAATTCCATATGTTCAACCATCACATCAAAAATACTTGCAATTCCACATTCAATCATCTCCGCTGAATCAGATCCATCAGGAAATACCCCAAGAAGCATACCTGTCATACACTAGTTCATGCTGCTCTGTCAACCAAATTGGACTATGGCAATGCTTTACTCTTTGGCCTTCCCGACAACTTCATTTCTTTTTTCCAACGTGCAGCCAGAATAATCACTCTCTCAAGGAAATTCACACATATTTCACCAATCCTTCAGGATCTACATTGATTGCCAGTCCGTTTCAGGAGAAATTACAAGATTCTTCTGCTTACATACAAAGCTCTGCATAATAAAACCCCAGGATATATCAGTGATTTAATTAAGTCATACACTCCCCAACGTTCTCTCCGGTCGGCGAACAAGGGCTTGTTCGCTACAACAACATACAACAACAAGACATATGGCAGCCGTGCTTTCTCTGATTGTGCTCCAAAACTGTGGAATGACTTACCACAAGAAATTCGTAAATCACCGAGTCTGAAAACATTCAAAAAACAAATTGAAGACACGTCTTTTCAAACTAGCTTAGTGTACGGACCAATTCTTCTAAGTGCCATTGAACAGATATTTTTTTCGATTCTGGTGATGTTTGATTGATTGATTGATTGAACATTATTTTTCAATCCACAAAGAAATATAAATATGTTTGTAGTAATGTTCAGCTCATAGCCCACGTTACCGTTGCTGTGCATAAAATATATGTTTACACTAATTACAACTCATGTTTGAGCGCAAAGTCATAGACAACATCTTCTGCTGTCTATGTTTAAAATTTGTTCCCAGATGCTGTAAATTACAGGACATCGAAAATGACTGCACAGAAAGAGAGAGAGGGGGTTTTTCCTGGATTTTTTTTTCCTTTTCCCTCGTCCATATTTTGACTATTCTACCGTTGCTTGTCTCGTTTCTCATAATCGGAAGGAACGTACTCGTCTGTAAATTAATTGATGAAGCGGTAATAACTGATGATTCATCATATTCATCGGCTGTGTTCCTGGATATTCAACATGGACACGTCTTCCCAAATGGATACAACTCCACTCAATTCATTCATTGCATTGTATACTCCTCCTCAAAGTGCGTTCGGCGCGACGATTATTTGAGCAAGTGTGCACGACAACAGATGTCTTGAGCCATGCTGGTTTATCTGTTAATCTATGAGTTCGCATTCAAATACACGTGGACGGTTGAGAAAGACTGCAAATCTTTCTAATACTGATTCTTCCCTCTGAAAACGACAATTGCGCAGCAGAGATTAGCATAATGAATAACGCCTTCCTACTTCTTTCTCGATTCGATAAATGCATGGTCGATGTACATGGAATTTAGAAATTCAAAGTAATCCCAATACGTCAGGACTTTCACTATACACCCCCACGAAAGAAAAGGTGTATGCACTTTGAAAAAATCCTAGACGGAAAATTGGCCTAGAATCTGTGTCACAAACAACTTAAGTTGCCCTTTAGGAATCGACTGCAACTTCTCGTTTTTGAAACACATTTCTGTGGCCGTTCCAGAATCGATTGAAAACTTGTTTTTTTAAGGTCTGTCGATATCGAAATGTAACGCTTATAACTAGTTTGTTGATCGTCACTGCCAAGATCGATAACAAAGGTATATGTATAAACTTCGGATGATAATACCGGAGTCATGTTCCAAACAGGGTCCAAATCTTTAAGTTTGTAAAGATTTTAGATAAGACTGATGCTCAACGATCGGTTATGATGTTTCCTGTAGCCCTTTGTCGAATTTCCAACGGATTAAACTCTCAGTTAAGTATATCTACATACTATTCAACTGTCAACCGCTGGTTCTCCTGTCCGCGGAAATCTCCATGCAGCCTGTCTGTGTGTTTGTTTGTTGTTTGTTTCCATTTCAGAATGTGATGTTCTTTCAGAAGGCAGGTTAAAAACGAGCATATCTTCCTTGTTGTCTCTCTGTAGTGAAGTGTTACCCTTGGCGACGCACCCTTTAAGATACAATGTGCAAAATTACCACCAACAAATGAAGTTCGGTCCGGGCTTAATTCAGTGGTCAATGAATTACATTGGACACTAAACACGCACTCAGCATCGGACTGTTCCGACTAGTTGTAACTCTATGGTTTAACACTCGACAAATCGACACGAATTTAGGAGTTGAACTAGAACCTTTCTTTTACAGACAGAGCGAAAATACTGGTAACATACAGAGAGAAAATACCGGTAAATATATCAAACATAACGATTGGAGGGGAAGGAGAGAGACACAGAGACCAGAAGGAGCCAGACAGAGATAGACAGACAGACAGATAATGATAATATTGTACACAATGCGATATCGTGTGAGTCGGCCGTATGCCAGAGATGTGGGTTAAAAGTCGAGTATATTTTGCATAAGAATGAGTGTTTAATGAAGTGAAGTGGAAGTGGAAAATGGCCTAAAGTGTATATGATATGAATGCCACTTCTGTTCCTGCAATAGTCTTCATAATTGCTTAATCTTGCATTTTCCCGGTGAAAAATTCGTTATCACTTCCAAAGCTGTCCGTCTCCTGTGATGAGTGTCTCTCTCTCTCTCTCTCTCTCTCTCTCTCTCTCTCTCTCTCTCTCTCTCTCTCTCTCTTAGTATTTGCTCATATCTGCCTGCCTGTTTGTTTGTTGATCTCTCTGTCTTTGCCTCTCCAGCAATGTATCAGTTATCTATCTATCTATCTATCTATCTATCTATCTATCTATCTATCTATCTATCTATATATATATATATATATATATATATATATATATATATATATATATATATATATATATATATATATATATATATATATATATATATATCACAGCCATGATATTTTACGGTAAAAGTCGAGATATGGACGATAAACTTCATCACTTTTGGAGCGTTCCCGAACTACATTTGTAAATTATAGTGAACAAGTGAACAAAAAGGATGGCTGCCGCCCTCCGTCTACGATGCGATATTGTCGACATGAAAGTTTGATCACCTTTGAGGAACAAGGATATTCGGGTAGCTAAATACAGGAAAAGTATGTTCAATCTCGTAATATTATCCAGTTGTTATTGCGTTAACGTAATTTTATAAGCAATTTTATAAGCAAGCTCTTGAAAGTATTCTATCTATCGCAGGGTCAATCTCCGAACAGTGAGCGCGCGCGCCACCTGTTGACGTGGCAACTCTCAGTATAAACAAACAAACTGGCCGCCACTCTCCGCCCTGTACGACGATTGAGCGTGATCAAAATCGATCAGGAGAAAGCAGAGGACGGTGTTTGATCGGTAACGATTGTAATAGCATAGTGCACCTTAAAAAGTCCCTCCAATACGACGATGTCGCGCATGATGTTGACTTCTTCGTATAGCTTATGGATGAAGACTGGTCACACAAACATTTTGTTATTTATGCGCAAGGCGCAATAAAAGTAAACCCTCAAAAGTTAAGGTTTTTTCCTATCACTAGTAAAATTCTGGGCATAGGTAAGCAATAAATCAGTTATTAAGCAATAAAGCACACCCAGCGACGGTATACCACTCGATTTTGACCAGTTCACGACATATATGCACGAGCGTTAGCGAGTGCATATATTAAGTAAACTGGTCAAAATCGAGTGGTATACCGTCGCTGGGTGTGATTTATTGCTATTATATCATAACAGTATATTGAAATTCTGATAACGGATTTTTGCTCAAGCTTAGAGCTCGCGCGTATGCTAGCCGTGGTGTATCGCCAATATACCACGGTTCTTTTCGCGTTTCGACCAACCAGATCGCTGTATTTGTGCCATCAATGTATTGGTATGATATAATACCAAATATCGCCTGTTCCTTGCGTCCTATCAGCATTCGTGTCATTTGTGCTACGTCAGACCGTGCCTGACACAGAAAATGACACTAATGCTGATACGACACAGGAACAGGCGATATTTGATAATGATCTCTAAGCATGTATTATGTATTTCTATCTGTCTATCTATCTATCTTAATATAACCATCTCTATCTCAAATTAATCCCCGCCCTCGGTAGATCTGTACACTTGTCAATGTTGCAAAGTTTTAACACACTCAAATAATGAACCAAAAACATTACTCTAATACCTGAATTATTAATAAGATAAGTCTTATCCTGTTTTATTTTGTTTTTATTATACACTTGTTTGAATTTTCGCCGGTGAATGTGATGTCCTTGTCGGTTTCAGTTTCCAGTTTGGCCATTTTGCAGTGCCATTGTTTAGGCTTTACTGATAAATTGCGTCGCTGACCCATCGGCATAAATAACCGAATCGGACAGGCAAGGCTGCATTTTAATGTAAACCGCTACCGTCTCTGTCCTTACCAGTGATGTGTAGCGACAGCTTTCATTGATGTAAAATGAGAGCAACAAACGAGTTGCGAGATACAGTGGACAGATTATCGTTCATATGATGCATCCTTGTCACGTCAATAAAGACGAGACGGTGCTTTGTAACTGATCTGACAAGTACAAAGTACAATGGCTTCTATGATACTTGACTATTTCAAGTATCAAAGAAGTTGGTTGTGGTAATTTCCCTCGCTTCTCATCCAATATTTTGTACGGTGACCCTGATTATTTTCGAGGTGATAAAAGTGAATGCACTTAAGTTTGCTTGAGTAAAGTATAAGCAAAGGCTTGAAACTTTCAACCATCAGTACGCTGTTGTCACTTCGTTAATCACAGCGCTTGAGTGAACTGTCAACAATACAAGACGACAAGCCATTGATTTCGGTCAGTTTATCATTTTCCTTATCTGCTGAAACCACGTGTTAAGAGTGGAAGGAAATCGGGATTCATTTTTTGCCTCCCTAAGCCTATTAATTCTACCTTTTGGTAGTCTGCACCTGATACCGGAAATTAGGACTCTCGCTATATTACAATTTTCGGCTGGTGTTCAGTATCTTTCGGTCAATTTTTGAAAAATACCTATAAAGTTAAGTTTTACCCATACTGTTACCGTGGGAAATCGGAAATTGAACTTTTTCAGGAAACTTTAATACAGAAAATGGCGCCATGATGTTGAATTTCAAGTACATGTATCAATGAGGTTGTAGCAATTTGTCTCAGTCGTTTCTCATCCAACATTTTGTACGCTGACCCCTGATTTTTTTCAGGGTGATAAAAGTGAATTCACTTTAAGTTTGCTTGAGTAAAGTATGAAATATGAGCAAAGGCTGGAAACTTTCATTTTTAAGAAGCATGTAACGGATATTTGTTGATCAGTGGCCCAAATCGAAAACACCTAAAGGTTCCCTTATTTAGTTTTTTCTTTGTTTTTTCTTTGTTTTTTGTTTTGTTGTTTTTTTTTAAATTTAAAATGCAGGTAATGAACAATCCAGGACATTAATCCATTGTTACAGTAGTAATTCTCCCGTGATATAGGCGTTTCCGTATTACTTGACGTGATCTCCGAACTGTACATCAGGTCAATACCATATGCAGACGACACCAAAATAACTCTTTACCAGTATACGACGCCATTGCAAAGAACTGCCGAGGTGGTACATAAAATTGTGCAGGTCTGAGTCAATTTCTTTTGAAGGTTCTGTTAAATCATGATTCGTGGTGAAATTTGCAGAAATACTTCTCCGTGCACAGCTAGTGATCACGTCATCTAATTTTAGTCATCGTGGTCAGTATGACTTCCGCATGACAATCGAGGCGGATGAGATACGTTATGGCGTTGTGCCCACCTTTTGCACGGGTGGGTTAGGGAAACTATGCTTTTCCGACCTAATTAAGCCATGCACACCGGATGATGTCAGTTGACCTGCAGGGAATCGGAGTGAACATACTCACTCACTGGACTGATATTTTGTCAGTTACAAGCCCTGAGGGTTTACACTCAGTATTTTAAAAGTCAAATTAAACAGTCCCCCAAGGCCCCAGGAGAATTGCCCTGGACAAGATTCTGAGTAGATCAGCGAATGAAGATTAATGTATTAAAAATGCTTGCCTTTTAATTGTAGATGAGATGGTAAATTAGAGACATTAATTCAAAGCATTGGTACAAGTTTTCCTCGAAGACATGTCTGATAATGATCTTTGGCGCCAAAGCGTGATGATTTCAATGACGGATTCATCTGATTACCTGATTAAAGAAAGCGCAAAATCTGCTTTTATTCCGCCTCCCGCATCACATGTGACCGATTACATTAGGTTTGAACCGGACAGTCACTTTGCACCCTGACATTTTAAGATTAAATTAATTTTACCAAAAGCTACTCCTAAATCGTTGACCTTTACTTGCTATTTCATCAAAACAGGGTTGAGCTGGTGGATGGAATGGATGGATAGAAGGGTCCATCGGTCGAGAATGATAGCTAGGAAAATATGCAGCTAGGCCGATGATTTATTGATTGACTGATTGATTGATTGATTGATTGATTGATTGATTGATTGATTGATTGATTGATTGATTGATTGGTTGGTTGGTTGATTGGTTGATTGATTGATTGATTGATTGATTGATTGATTGATTGATTGATTGATTGGTTGATTGGTTGGTTGGTTGGTTGGTTGGTTGGTTGGTTGGTTGGTTGGTTGGTTGGTTGATTGATTGATTGATTGATTGATTGATTGATTGATTGATTGATTGATTGATTGATTGATTGATTGATTGATTGATTGATTGATTGAAATCACGATTGATGGCATCTGTTTCTGTGAGTGGCACACTTTACTCTATATCTTATCGAAGGAGAGACGGAAAATTCTGTTACCCTTGTTCAAAGGCACACCCATCTCTATTGGTGGAACCAATGGCCTTATTAAGAGTGGAACTTGCCGGGTTAACGTAAAATGTTACGTGACGAACCTTGTGAACTAAAGTGTCTGCCTTTGTAGTGACACAATAAAAATTTTACTCCCTGATATTAGTTATTGTGAATGTCGTACAGAATGAAAAGGGCTATACTAGTATGTGAATTGCTCGTTTGCAACCGGGCCGCCTTACCGCCGCTAAATCCAGTGAATGGCACGGGGATTCTGTAGGACCATATTCAGCAAAATGGCGCGGAAACACTCATCAGAATAGCACTGGATCTATCGCCGACACGCGGGCTGTTTTTATACTCGGACGCTTCGTGCTCTCCCAACCACCGCCATGACCAACATTTTAAGAAGGAATGATTAGTTGGTTCAGTAATGAGTTCAGCAAAATATATAACATTTTCACCTGAGCTTTTAATAGGGTTCAAAGGGAAATCTCTTACCCCTGAAACTATGTCTATGCCTTAAGGATTGACTCCGATCGATTGGAAACAATATTTAAGTCAAAGCTGAGCTAAAAAAGGCGTTCCTATATTTGCACTTTGCTTTCTTTAAGTTTATTCCATTTTAGCGAGAAGTGTTTTTGTCCGTTTGACGTTGAAACCTTCTAAATTTTGCTGGCGAGTAGAAACATCATAATGATTCGAGCAAACGAAGTCACATCACAATCGTCGTACATTTGACGTAATTGGGAGTGTATTCAGCATTGATACCATCTGTCTGTTCGTTGATTTCGTCCGACGGGATTCTCTTTCTGTTATGATCAACTTCACGAACATTAATAAGATGCGAGCGAGCCTTGACTCTTGGGGTGATGGAATTCATATCAGCGAAATTCAGCATGAATTTCCAAACTATTTGGTCATGGTCCCTTCAAGACGTGATAGGACACGGAGCGACAATTCATGACCGTAGAATGCAGAAGAAGAAGAGCAGCCTATGATGAGGTTTGGCAATGAGATGGCTGCTGCTCCTTTTAGTTTATGAACTGAAAAGTAATTTTAAGTTAAATTAATTTGTTTCTCTAGTACAAAATTTTGTACTTTAACCTCTGACTTTTATTCTTGAGTTCGAAAAGGAATAGTTTAATTTTAATTAAATATTTTCTTAATAGGAGTGGGGCAAATTTTGCAAAAAACTCAAATTTGAAAATTCGATTTCGAGACGAGCACGACCTTAAACATGTGATGATCATTTTTTCACAGAGATTTATCTCAGTGACAAATAACAATTTAGTTTCTGTCCAAAGCATCATGGTAGCTGGCTGGGCTAAAGAAAAGAGAAGACATAGTGTTCTCGTATATTTCATCTTTGTGGCCAATGCCAAACGCGTCCCACCTGGTATGTTCGCAAATACGTATCAATTTTTCCAAATCCCTTTTGATAGGAAACAGTTTGGACTGGGAATCTCGACAGGACAGGAAACCACAGGAAATCAGCTGTGTTTTCTGTGACTGATGGAGGAAGGTCGGTGGATATTCCTAATCAAAGGGTATTACGCGAGAAAAGAGAGCTTTTTGCGTTAACTCTGATGAATAATTAGAATATCATGCGACAGAACAGTTTTGATGCAAATGATCCTAATGCTGACGCTTCCCCGAACTCTGACACATGGTTCTTCAAAAACCTGTTTGGAATAGTGAATGGGGTCGATAACGTTTTCATGCGATTGATGGAAATCCTTCTTTGGATTTATCGGCCGGAAAATTAATACCGCAGGTTGTACTTCATGATCCAGATTACCAATTTCTGCAGCTCATGCCTTACGAGGTTCCCTAGCTACAGTAGAACAAAGGGGCAGATCTGTAAAATCCTCTACTCTTGTCCAGTAAATTAATGGCTCTTTACAAATCGACCCCGCAGACGATACTGTGAGAGCCAAATCGGCCTAGTTACCGACGTTCACAGGCGGAGCTTACAACAACTAAAACTGGACGTCATTATCGGTCGTGACTTGGATTTTTCAATATCTACCTCATAATACCTTACAAAGGATGCAATTCGATAAGGGATTCAATATTTAGGTAATCGTAACCTACATTATTGTGAATTCGTTTTCGTAAGCATGTAGCGGAAAAAACTTGCTGACTGGTATGTTCCACACAGAAACTTAGCGTTAATGCAATCAATATACTCCACCTATTGCTAGAAGTCTTCATATCGATATCAAACGCAGCTCCACTTTCAAAGTATAATCCGGAAATTAATCAATTTGAGGCAATGCCTCTCCTTTAGGGCAGTTTCCACGGTGACTGGGCATGTGCTTTTATAACCTGACAGCTAAAAGCTGGACAATACAGTTGGGTCCGTCTAGAACAAGACCGTGGGAAGATCAAAGCTGGGGATTGGCTTCAGAAATGAAATTATCTTATATCTTTGTCTCATGCTCTAAGCTGTCTCCAACCTACAGGTCTTCAGATTAAGCTGTCTCCAACCTACAGGTGTTCAGATTAAAAGATAGTGGTCGCCAGAATATTTTCCAGGCGACCTTTGGTCGACAGAAGATTTGCATGAACTTTTTTTTCACGGTTTTATCTTTTGTCTTTTTTCTCATATGAGACAGCTCAATTTTCAGTTTGCCAACAGAAAACATCTGCATAGGCGTCAGAACTTCTTTCTGCATTTTATACCACAGACAATATGTGAATTCAACCGATGATTTATTTTCTAACTTTGTAAAGATACTATACGCGCGAGGTATTATTCAGTGCGTTTTGCTTCAGTGAGAGTGGGTGGCCGGCTGTGAGTGGAGCCATGGGTGAATAATGCAAATAAGGAACCTTGTCCTAACGGTTGAAATTGGGCAAGTCTGAATATCGTTGTCAAAAGAATATCTTCTCATATAACAATAAAAGGCACATGCATGGCCTCAGTCCCAGAGAAACCGCCATTTTAATACGGACAGATAATCTGCCGCCACATTCAAAGTCAAGCCATAGGTTCGTCAGGGAGATTGATGTCATCCGATGTTTTCGTCAGGTTCACTTCGTGGACTGATAATTGTGATCTGGGGCCGTTGTTTTCTAACCCATTAAATCGTATACTGACATGTGACCTTGGTCTGTCAAAGACATCCGTTTGCAATATGCGTCTGTCAAGCACAAGTTATATACTCCATGATATGCCTGCATCGCTCTTGGTTTCTCTTACAGTGGGAAAGGAAGTCTTCAAGTCATGTCTGCGGGACATCAGTGAACCGGCCAGCTGCCGTAAATGAAGATTTTCTGTACTTGCAACATCCTCCATCCCTTGGGTCATGAGGATCGGCTCTAAGTCTACAACTTTCAGCATCTGTATTGGATAGCTGGGTACATCCATCACGTCACTTCATCGAAACGAAAAGGCAAACAAGTGGATCAGAATTTCCAATCGGCAAAATTCAACATAAATCTTTGGCGCGAAGTCTACACTTCGAAATATTAAAATAAGCGATGGCGCATGATAGAATGCCGTTATACCTGACAGATATTTTTCATTGAACAGGCCGTCTGATGTTACAGAGTAAAGTAGAAAATCGCTACAAAACGCGGGAAACGTGAAAAATATTTTTTTTTCTCTACCTATAAGTTGTCCTTACAAAATTTTGTGTTCACAAACTCGAATTCTAATAGCTGAAATCAATAATTGTTTTAATGAATGTCCTGATGGTATAATAATCTCAGTGGCAATGTGTATAGGCGCACAGTAAGTTTACAATCGAGAAACATTACATTGTGACGTAAGAATAAGATCTCTTTGCATATGTACAAAGTAAGGGATGCCAAGGATAATTTCTTTGCTCATAAAAGCTGTCGCGTATTCGTCCTCGCAATAATTCGAGCAACGCAACCATATTACAAATGCATTCTCTGTGTGTTTTAGTCGGTAGCTACATATCGCTCTTTTACGCATGCACAGCCCACGATGATAATGGCACCCGAAAGAAATTGGAGAATACCTGCGATTCATCCCTCAGCGGTCAGTTCAACATTGATTCAGTTTTGATTCGAAAGTACTTCTTATGACGCACGAAGTAATTTCTATCGCAAATTTCCATTATGAAGAGTCACAATGTCTGGTACCGTGAATTTCTGTGTAAATCATCACCTCTTTAATTATCTGATAAAAATGTATCAAATGCACGTGAAGACATGACAAACGACGTTTCTCAAGAGGACTCTACACATAAAGTGTTTGAACCTTTTCAATCGTAAAACGACCGTGCTTTTGCCATTGCCCATATTAGGCACTATAAAATATATATAGAAGTTTCAAGTGGATGAACTCATCACATGGAAACAACGAGGCTAAATTATAGGACTGTTGATAAACCTTACTAATGTGAGCAGTGCTCTCTCGTGAGAACATGAAACACTGGCTGGTGACGTTGACTTTTTAAATACAATTTTCTGCACCATTTACATTGCATTTCCGATTTACTTTTAAAAAAAGAACTGTTCGAGTTTGGTCTGTGAGCAGTAGTATGCATTGTCGCAGTACACGCTCTGCAGTGGACTCTGTTGAAAGAGGGCCATGGTGCCGAGTAAGATGTTTTCTTATGAAGAATGACCGCTGTACAGCGCACACACTCTGCAAAGCGTTTTCACATAATATAACAGAGGAGAATGTAACGTATTGTGGTCACCTTTCCTTCAATTTTACGGGTACGAGGTGAGTCCTGGATATTTTAAGTGGGAATCCTACTCAATCAGATGCATCACTCAAAAGACATTTATTGTGTTTTATTGCTTTTTTCGAGTCAAAGCTAACAATGACAAAACATTGATTTGGTTAATTCACTCCACAAAATTTGCATTCTTTATCATCTGCATTAAATATTTCTTGTAATTTTCTGCAACTGATGCAATGATTTTACAATAAACCGGTATCATCACGAACTAGTTATTGCGGACGCTTGATCAAAGATAAAATTCTTTAGCTCCAATTTACTGCTGCATATCTCCTTTTACAAGTAAATAATGATCAGTTATAGACTCTGACGTTATTTCTAAATATCGAAGCAACCATTAACAATACAACATGATTGATAAATCTCGAGTAAAAGATACATCAGCGTGACTTTGTTGCCTAAGGGGGACGGTTAAGGTTACCTGTGCACAGACATTCGGACTCTCGTACTTTAAAGTAGTTCTTTTTGTCTATTATCTGTGGGGCTCATTTGAAGCTCATTGAGTAAATACATTTTCACCGGCTTATTTTTGTGAAAAATCAAAATTGGAGCAATCAGCAGTGCAGTTCTGACAAAATTACAAACATAAAACATATACACATGTATAATGTATTTCTCAAAAATCAACATCAACTGATTAATTATATTGAAAGCACGCTTCGCGCTTCTTCCATTGCTGACAAAATTCTTCGCATTGTCAGTTTCAACGTTAAGCTCTAAAACGGCGACCGGGCGGCGAGGTGTCTTTTGTCTTTTTAAAATATCTTGCCGTAATGGATACTGTAAATTTGACTTAGGTATATCTAAATTCACTTTCCGTACTATAGAAAGGAGATGATGATATAGTTTGATAAGATGCAAATGAGTAGTAAAGTAAACGTGGGCAACTGGGATGAAGTAAGAATTTTACACCCCATTTTATTCATTTATCTACATGAAGCGAAGGAAAAATTAACCATCCATGTAACTAAAGTATAACCCTGACCTATATACGAACTCACTCACGCGCAGCAGTGCATTGTCCTGAACTAAGCGGGGAAATTCCCTGCTGAGCATGTTTATACATGTACGGGAAATTCCGTGTGAGTCATCACCATCAAACTAGCCTATATAAAGGACCCCGTTGTCAGTCAGTCGCGGAGTCTAGCTGATGTTGAACACGAAGTTCCTATCGGTACGAACTAACTTTCATATCCATTCAATCCATAATATCGTAGATATCGCTCCAGCGGCGGACTAAATCCTTCTTGTTTTTGTATTTCTAGCGCCTGATGAAATATGTCCTGAATAAGTTCTGACCCCGGAGCCTCCTCGTTCCGAAGGGTTGCGCCTTTTTCTTGTAATTGTGTAAGCAACTGTTTATATTGAACATAATAATGTTTATATTTCTCTCGTCTCTTTGCTACACCAGTTTTCCCTTGTATTACATCAATAACGACGCCAGGTATAGGAGTTAAGGCTAACAGTACCGGAACTGTTGGAATTGCTGCTATTACAGCAGAACTTACAAGAATTCCCTTAGTAATATTGAGAGCCATATCAATTCGACCCATTAATTTATAACTTCGTCGATATGCAGCACTTGTTCTTTCTATGTAATCAGCCAACTGTTCAACGCTTTCAACAACTGAGATGTGCATTTTTACTGTATATGTAAGGGGGATAAAAAATAATTGTAGTAATATAGAAAGACAATATGGCAGAAGGAGGAGAAGATATACCATTCCAGGATTTCGTTAATGCAAATTTGAATGACGATGATGCTACTGCTGAAACATCTTTTATCGGCGATAATGTCCTTGCAGAAGCCGATACTTTCCAGGCCGGCTCAAGCGACAGACCCGCAGGTGAGTTGTTGATTGGACAGAGAGGACAAATTACAGATATAATGGCTAACCAATACTTAGATAGTAATAGGATTACTGATGCGCATAAACGAGAATTAATGCATACGAATACTAGTATTAGGGATGGAGAGCTGTATTATCGAGAAGCCAGGCTGACATCAAATAAAGGCACGAAGTCTTTAATGCCCTCCTCTATAAAAGGTAAGGGAGCTGCAGAATTTAAAAAAGATATATTAGGAATAGATCCATATTTTGTAACAGAATTGACTGATAATGAAGCAAAAATGTTATTGAAAAGGTCGGCCGATAGACTGAAACCCTACGACATTGGACGACTCAGAGATAGAATAACAGTTTTACGAGTAAATTTTAGCGATAATGCCGATGAAATACATACTATAGAAAATAAAATCGATGAATGGAATAATCTAAACCCTGACTACAGAGCTTTTGTTGATGAATTAAAGATGGCGAATATGCGTCTTAATGAGCTTTACAATGAAAGAGATAAAATTACGTCAGAGCAGACAGAACTTACACCTGAACTCAGAACAAGACTAGCTAAAATTAATGATCGAATTGAAGTACAACATGATATGATCAGTGGGGCACGTGAAAGACTGGCGTCGACTAGGTCTCTTCGTGATGTAATTTCCGATCCAGAATTGTCACTCAGGCTGAAGCTGACAGAGTTATTTAAACGAAATGGTATAACAATCGCTGCAATACTGACTGCCCTTGGAATGACAATATCAACAATTGCCCTGGCTGTGACTAGAGGAGGAGGAGGAGGAGGGGGAGCAGGAGCAGGAACTGGCGGGTCTGGTTCAGGTCCGCCCAAAGTATATACAAAAGCGAAAGAAATTGTAAAACAATTTGATGAATGGTTAAAAACCTTGGCCGCAAAAGTGCTGCTGCAATACCAGGTTTAATCGGTTCCCTCGTCAGTTTTCTATTAAAAACAGCAGGATCGGTTGTCGGATTTGTTGGAGAACAGCTATGATATTTTTAACTGGATTAACATTAGTCATTATAAATAAAATTATGTATTAATATATGACACTCCCTACGGCATCAACATGTTTGGTGAAAAGAATATTGCAAAGTTTCTTTCCAAAAATAAAGACCTGTTTGGTTTCTCCGTCGAATTGGAATGGTGCAAACTCCGACGAGTAAATCGACATATACTTCGAGCAAATCCAGGTGTCCGACTCAAAGATGATAATCTATATCATAACATATTAGCTTTCGTGAAGGAATGTCAAAAGACTAACTTCTTTAAGCGACTAGAATTCATAGCTGTATTCCAGGATACTGAGGATGACCAAGAGGCTCATCATCTCCAAGAATATTGGGTTCTTCGATTGATTCGCGACACAGGCAATCGATTTATCTTTCAGGCAGACGGAAATATTTACGTAAAGATGTGATTATTTTCTTTTTTTCTTCTACTATATACATTACACGAAAATGGGGTACGATAGAACATTATCACCGACTTTCACCAACCGAATACCGAATGGAACGAAGTCAGAAAGAACTCATCATGTGATTGCTCATAATCCAAGTGAGGCAGATCCAGGCCAGACACTTATCATACGATGTCCGAAGTTAGAAAGCGGAGTACTCTTAGTTCCAGATACTTTCGACCTGGTTTTTGATCTCGAAGTAAGGGAGGTGGAACTACCCGTGTAGTACAAAATGTTGCAAAAATTTGGTGGAGCGTATGAAACTCACATTTGAGGGTCAGACACTTTTCGATTTGAATAAATATAACCTTATTGAATGTTATCGCGATCTCTTCAAACATAAAAGGAGAGAACGAACATGACACTGTACGGAATTCAGAACGAAAATCTAAGAAAATTAAGAAGCGGTTCGACCGATGCAGATGCTGCCGTCGTGGGCGATAATTTACTTTTCGACACTATAAAACAAAATATGCTATTCGTCTCACTCACCCCTCATAACAGGCCATGGAGTTGCATATCCATCAGCGTTAGGGAGTCATATCGAATGGGAAATTACGTTGGCACCCGCCCCCCAATTACTTGTCAGTAATCAGTTTATTACAACCAATTATAAATTAAAAAACATTCAAATGGAATACGAGACAATTTCTGACCTCAATCTCGCGAGGTCAACTGCTGGTTATTACAACGGTGGAAAAAGTTACCTTTACGAGCATATACATTATTTTAGAACAATCCCATTCAAGAATCGGACACGGTTATCAATGAAAATATAAATGTACCACGACGTAGCATTAGAGGTATCGCTATACTCTTCACTAAAAATCAGAATCAGTCAGAACTGAACAGTGAACTTTTCTTTAACCCATCCATTGAATCTGTGTCTGTAATGATTGAAGGCATTGCAAATAAAGTGTACGCTCAGAAGATGATACCAAGACAATTTTGGCGAGAGGTGCGACGGTATTTTGCTGAAGATAAAGATTGGTGTGAAATTGATATAGATGAGGCCGATTATTTGAAGAATAAATTCTGTCTGTTTATCGATCTGCGTAGCTTTAAAGATATTGAGTTTCATGGAAATGGTTTAAAAGTAATGAACACAAAGGACGGAATTCAACTTGAGATCCTGAAGAAAGATACCGCGTGGGGTGGCGATGACGCTCACAATGATAATATATTTGCCCACATTTATGTTATCAGTGATGCCCTAGTCTCTATTGAAAATAGTAGATTAATGTCTTTACAATTTTAAACCGTAACCATGACCCGTCGTCCGTCCTATCGGCCATGTTTCTGCCAACCATTCGCCCGTGTCTGGATTATATAGCTGCACACGTTTGATATCATTTGGCGCATCATGATTTTACTACGCTTTTCACTACGGATTTCTCCAGCCTTTTTCCGTACAAACTGTACAAACTGTGCCGGCTCCGGCTCCTTCCCAGTTTCAAATAGATCTTTATAATCTTCAAAGTTCAAATGTTTTCTAACACAAACATCTTTCACCCCTTTATTTTTTTTCGTCTCGGAAACGGGAGTTCGAAAAGCATACACTTTCGAGCGTATGCCGACAAAATCAAGAATAGGTTCACCATTCAACTCATCTTTAAATTTACCTATCACTTTTTTATTAATCTTCGGAAAGTTGGGCCCACTCATCCCACTAGTATCATATATAGACTTCTCACCATTCTTTTCCACATCTTCCCGAACTATATCATTGAAAGTTACGTCCGGATCCGGGGAGGGTATTGGTACACTGTAAACAAAACTGTCAGTATCCATGTAGGCTAATCGTATTCCAGGGAACTTGACCCGAAAGTAATTGTAATGCGTCTCATACATAAGCAGCTTAGAAGTTCCAGTACTGCGGCGCCGATGAAAACTGGTTTTACATATTTATGCTCATCCGTTTTCAGTTCCAGTAGGGCACTGTCGCAGGAATCGCCATCCTCTTCGGAAGTTATGAAAGTTATATGTTTCATCTTTGGATTATACTTCTGAATCTTTTTACGTCCACTATCCGTGCCGTTCCAGTCCGAAACAAATTTAAAGTCTCTGTACTTTCGAACATCTTCTATTGTCTTACCGAACATTGCATTATTCATCAGCTTATAGAAATTCTTTTCAAAATCTGTCCTCCCCTTTGCCCTCATTTTAGTGTTAAAGTCAATATATTTCGCGAGACATGGAGCTTCATCGAAAGCAAGCACCCGATAAATCTTTTTCAATCTCATTCCCATCCGAAGATAGAATTCCAGCAACTTGTAGTGTAAGACGTATCTCTCTCTATCCATCACACTTGTAATCAGTCGACCGCCCTGCCTCGGAAATTCATAGTGATGCGGTGCTAATGGCAAATCGCTGTATTCTTCATGTAATTCGACTGGATATTCTAAGTCTACTTCTAGAAAACTTGGTGGAAAGGTGGAACCAGGTCCCCACCCTCCGGACCCGCTCCACCGACTCCCGCCTCGACCCCTTTCTTCCCATTCCTCCCACTCTTCCATCGTCATCCAATGAAGTCCGCCCGTAGGCATTGCCTGACTCATTGCCCAGCCGTAGAGATTGTTTGCATCGAGATATTTTATTTCGGTCACCGGCTTCTCTGGATCGTAATTCCCGTAAGCAGGATGATTTGTCTGTAAATAATGAATATTACACTGGCTGATACCGCCTCGGATTCCCCTCTGTACGAACTTCATCTGCTCATCATCTTGAATGAGTTTAAATTTATTACCTGTGTAAAGTAACATAGCATCCCATGTCAAGCCGGGCGCTGACATATAGTGGGCTGGATCTAACTTGTACGCTTCTAAACATGTGTCACGGAAATTTTCGAATATATTCGCAAGAAGTAGAACGTCAGTCTCACAATAGAATTCCATATAATCACGAATCGTCTTACATCCAACTTCGTCCCATACTCTTAATGCATGTTCGTAATCGGACTCTGAAATCCCCTCTTCCGTCAATTCGCTATAAAATTCCCCCCTCTCCGGGAGTTCACCCTCTTCTAATCTGTCAACCGAGTCTAAATATTCGTAGGGGAAGAAACCTTTCGCCCTTTGAATGTCCGGGTACGAAAGTGGGGCCGCCGTCCACCCATCCTCCGGCACAGTTTTTGCCAACTTCGCCAATGACCCCATCATCAACTGAGCACTGTCCATAAACTTTATAGAAAAGAAACGTCTCTTTATCTCCCTCTTCCCTCCGGCAACAACAATTGAGGCGTGAAAAATAAATGTTTTCGAGAGACCCATAATTCCTCCATTGCTCGTCTTAGCTATGATTTTAGGCTCTGGTCCGGAACCCCCATCATCTATTTCATGTAATTCTTTCAAAATAAAAGAACCATCGTATCCCTTGAGGTTGTGAAAGTAGATAGGAATGGTTCTCGACGGCCGGCATCCTTCGCAATAGAAGGTCGCCTCCTCCTTCACTACTCGGTATCCTGCCGGCTCTCCACATGCAATACAGACTGGATCACATCCGTCACGCTGGTAATTAGATCTATCTTTCATCGGTATTATTTTCCAATAATACGATTTCGAATAATACTCGGCCCGTTCTTTCATATCCTTCAGAAAGTCTGTAACACAGGAGAGACCTGTGAATGTTCTTTTACCATAAACAGTGGGTCGGCCCGGGCCTCGTTCCGAAGGATTCGATCCTCCCCACCCCCGTTCCACCATAACATACGAAAGACAAATTGGAATGTGTCGGCCGGTCCCCTTCTCAATAATTGCCTCAGTATCTGCATAGACGACGTAGGGAGAAGGAACCTTCTTCCGATGTCCTTCGAATTGACACACTTCCTTAGGAAAATCTGGCTGGGCAGTGTCTGTTCCACAGTATACCTGATGTTTTTCTAATTCTTCTGTTGACTTAAAACCTCTTTTACAAACTCAACAAATACACTTCCGTCTGCGCTCATTCTTTCGATTAGTACGAGAATTACGAAGGCGATTTTCCGCAGTAATTGGTACGAAGTGAGAACGGCCGCCGTCTTCGCCAACTATCAGTAAGATATTTGCTATTTGATTCCTATCGGCTCCGCCTTCGGAATGGGCACTATATAACACAGTTATGTCGGACGGGGGAGCGGGATCATTTTCGTAGATCTGAAATACTTGAAGTTTGATGCCTGGATTTTGCTGCTCGAAGCGCTGAATACAGTCATATCGGCGGGCGTGGGCGTGGGTATTCCCTCCCAACAGTAGTCAGCCATAAATGGGGCGTACGTATTCCATTTTCTCCTTACCTGACCACATTTCTTTTCACGAAACTCCGGATCGGTCAACTTTAAACTTGCTACGATGGCGTATTGAAAACAGTTCTCGCTGCCCGAAGGTAGCACCAGATCGCTAACACAATGCTTATTTTTTAACCATCTGGGAAGTTGGACGGCGCCAGCCCCGGGCCAGCCCCGAGTAAAACTTCTACTAGAATTACTTCAAAATTAAGTATCTCCTCGAGAACGAGACCAGAACCCTCAACATTTTCAATTGTATCAAGCATACGATCGTAGCGATCTATTAATTGTTGCCCCACATCCGCCCCTCTTACATCTTTTGTGTATGTATCTTTTAATTTAACATACAATGTACGCGGTTGTGTATTACCAGTTTTCGGATCCGATAATTTGACTTCCATTTCGGTATAAACAGAGTACATCTTTCCCCCTTTGACCATACCTTCAATATCCACCAGCTCCCCGATATCCTTGACTCGCTTGACTTCAGGAAATTCTTTTCGTAAAACTGCTCCCTTGAATGCTGTATGTAATTGACTGGCCATAATAATCTTTATGATATATACTATCCTAAAATTTTTAAAATGAAAAAATAATTATTCTATGATAGGTCATCAAAATCCACTATAATATTTTTGTCAGCATTTATTTGTTTATATATCTCGCCTAATCTTTCTAAGTCGACTAGTTCTTCCGCATCTTGAATTTCTGGTTTATTAGGCGCAGCACAAAATATTAATCTCTCAACAGTGAAAGAAAGAGCACGCTTACTTAAGCGCGGTTTAAATGCTAAGAATTCTATCTTACTACCTTTTCGTATATTACGAGGTACAATAGCAGGATTTTCTCGGACTGGCAATGGACTCACTGTTTTAAAACCGCAGTCAATTTCTTGAACCATATCAATACATGTAGCGAAATCGTGAGCCCTCTCTCCTCTCCCTCTTTTAGACTGAAATTTAAAATACGCCACTGGCTGAGGCCCCTCGCTCCCTCGCTTCTGATACACTTTAGATGGATTGTAAAATCCGGTAGTATTCTTGGAGTGAGCGGCCAGGCTTGCAGCATAACTTTTAGCAGTGCTTGCATCGAAACTTTCACCTAGGGTACGGAATATATTAAATCAGTAAACTTTTGAAGACTCGGTTGCCAACGGACACACACCCCATCGCATGTAGCAGGATCTCCTCCCGAACCGTACTTAGGTCCGATGTTGAAAACTACTTCTAGCTCACTGTCTACATATATAATAGGATCTACCAAAGATTCACCAAATATGAGTTTGCCGTCACTGATTTGAATATTCTCTTCTCCGGTTTCAAGTATTTTTATTGCAGTTGAAATAGAAAGGATTGTCATTGTCTTATCGTATATATCTTAATAAAAATAATTTAAAAAAATTTTTTCTATGATATAGTATCCTAAAATGTCATACATATTCATAAATGGACCAACTGGAAGTGGTAAGAGTTACGATGCAGTAAATTTGGATCCGTATCACGTACCAGAATTTGACACTAGTTTTTCCAGCAACATTGCCGACTTTTATAATGGGCGTGTCACCCACGTTTCGATTGCCGATTTTCAGAACCAGTTTATAGAACATACGCTTAGTTTACAATGTCAGGCTGGGAGGAGGAGGGAGGTTTCCTCCCCCCTCCCTTCAGAACAATACATTATTTGTGACTCTTCCATAATTCAACATCTGACTTTTTCTCGAATCCGGGGCGTTTCCGTGGCAACGGAAGAAAAAAAGATTGTTTCTAGAGCATTTGACCATTTACCCAGTTTCATTATCATATTCAAAGATATGCCTTGGGATTATTGCAGGCGGAATGTGTTGACTCGAGCCAGGTCGTACGAAATCACCGGTACGCCTTAGAAGAACTAGAAGAGATTCACAATAAGTTCAAACAGACTTTCTTAGAAATTTGCCACGACTACAGGCTTCCATGTTTGGTAATTCGGAACGCTCTTACCCCCCTCGTTCTCAAGAATATACTTAATCCAACAATTGATACCGAGACAGTCGGACCAGTAGAATATCCACGAGCTTTTGACTTTGGAATTGCATGGAGCGGCGGCCCTTCGGCACGCGATAGCTGTGGCCAGGGATTTTTAATAGACGGTTTCAAGGAGGAGGAACTTGAAAAAGCGTACTTCCCACCTGGTCAAGAACAACTAGAACAACCTCGAGTCTCACTAAAGAACCTACACAAACTTCTTAACGCTTGTGAATCTGTGTGTGCTTATAATGCTTCGTTTGACCTACGAGCACTTGACATTATGAAAAGGGGGGACTTTGAAGTTACTTGTCTATGGCTCATGTCAGTTGTGTACATTATACTTCAACCAGAACTTATCGATAAAGCTGAACAAGGGGGACTCGAAAGAACGGACTGTGGTAACATGAGAAGTCGTTTTGAAGATCTTGCAAACTTAATATGTGCTCGGAGGAACTGAGGGGGTACCACCTCATCCACATACGGCCGAAAAAGATGCAGTAAGTGAACATTACTTACGACAGTACATGATAAATACTTGGCCAGGTGGGGGGTGGAAGTGGGGTGGTAAACTGACACTTTCGGCTTTCAAGAAATTAAGACTTTTTCCATGGTACTTATTGAATAACTTTCGTAAATACTTACGTTAGTACTTACGTAGTACTTGACAAGTACCATGGACAGGAACTTACGAAGTACTTACGTAGTACCAGCACAGAACTTACGAAGTTCTAATAACATTTTCCTCCGGCTCCCAACTATTGAAACTTTCTGGATAACCTTTCCATTTATCAGATAATATTTCTTTCCTCTAATTTTTTTCGTCTTCAAAATTCGTTCTACTCTGTACAGCTCGTCGCGTTCTGAAGGGCGCTCTGAAGTTCATCAGAATAGAAAGTGCCGAGTATTTCCTCTCCATTCAGATCTTTTATTTTGTAAACTGGTGGAGTTCCCAAGCCAGCTGCGTACACAACTTTTGAAACCACGAAAATTTCCTCTGTCCAATTTGGTAAATATCCTTTCTTAAAAGTGGTCTTGTATTTTGTAATTCGAACCCGTTCTCCCGGCTTGAATTCAGGGTTGGCTCCCCCGGCTGCCAACTCAGGACCGAATAGTGTATAAAATGCCTGCCAATCGTTCTCCTCTGTTACGTCCCTGGGTTTCATTTTGATACTTCCGTGAACGGTGTTATTGTAATTCTCGAGAAGGTGGGGTAGAATGGGGAGCCAGGAACGTGTCTGTTTATATGTAAAGTATTTCCACATCATCGTCTTGAGGGTCCGATTAAAACGTTCAACGACGCTAGCTTTTTTATCACTGTAGGTGTGAAACCAGTGAATTCCCACCTCCTGGAGCCACCCCTGCATTTTTCGATTAGTAAATTCCCGCCCCTCATCTGTCTGAAGTTTGTCGGGTCTTCTCCCGGATTTCTTAATCACGTCTTGTAGCGCCTGTAACGTATCATCAGCCGTTTTTGACTGTATCGGCCTGGCCCATGCATATTTGCTTAGCACATCGATTACTGTTAGCATGTATCGAATGTTACGGTTCTCTTTTGCGAATGGGGGAGGGAATTCCACGAGATCCGCTTGCCATTGAGAGTCTATCGATGTTACGAAAACGCGCCGGCCGCCCGAACCACCCCCACGAGTACGAGGTACCGGTTTATGTAGATTATAAGTTAGCTGAGTTTTTAACCAGTCCTGTACCTCTTTCTTAGTAACGTGGAGTCCGCTGGCGCGTGCTGCGTCATATAATTTTTGTACACCTCCAAAACCAGTTTTCGGGTTGTAATATAATTCTCTAAGAGTGCCTTCGGGGTGCCTTCGCTTCAGCTTCCATAATTGCTATATTATACGAATAATTTTATGTCGTACGGATTCCGTAAACGAAATACTAGTTTACTGAATGGCCTACTTTTCAATTGCTTGATTAGGCCCACGGCTTCCCGTTCTGACACCTCCATTCCATATTCTTTTATAATAGTTTTGTTGTCTATCTTGTTCGGTGTGTAAAATAGTACTAACATCTGTATGTTTTCCCTGAATGGTTTACTAATACTAGTATATTGTTGAGTCAGAACCCAGACAGATAATCCGTCATGTCTTGCGCTGAAACCAAGTTGGACTAAACGTTACTGCGCTTCTTCATATCTTTGGACGAGGCGCAGTCATCGAGGATTATTAAAGTGTTCGTTCCAGCCCATTCTTTATGCACGTAGTTAATGTATCATCCACTGCATCGAGTCCGACTGGAAATATAAACACATTATCATCGGTGAAAATGAATCTTCTATTATACGCTTTATTATTCATGAATGTTGGGCAAATGAATATCACATATTCGAATTTCCTTAAGTACGGACCGGTGAGGAGGTCCAACATAAATTCTGTTTTGCCAGAATATGTCGGTCCAGTTATAATCATGTTGAATGGTGGGGTTACGTATATTGACATTTCCTCTGGATCTATATATTTAGTGACTTTATTCCAGTACCTACAATAGTAATGAATATTGCTAAAGATAACAAACCAATTTTACCATATTCGTGAATAGGGTCTGCGCGAGTGTTGCAGATGCTGCCCGTTCTGGGGAGGGGAGGGGAGGCCCCCGAGTCGTGTCATTGTGAGGTGGTGGTGACTCTCCGGGCTCGTCCTGCCACTTCACAGGATCCCTCCCCTCCTCCCCTCCTTCCATCTCGTGTACAGCACTTTCTCGAACTTCCGTGTTTATATCACCGTTCACCCCGAAGGACATAGATTCTGTAGCGTATTGCAATTCATTATTATAACCCGAGATTGCCGGGCCCGAAAGAATGACCATCTCAGACGGTAAGAGAAGTAAATGGGCGAAACTGCCATATCAAGTTTGACACCAGTATTCATTATTGTGTCTTGATATCGCCGATAACTGATTACTTTGTCGGTATTACGAATTTCATCTTCGAGGAGAACGCCGAATTCTTTTCTGACTTGCTCTGCACTGCCAGTATCGCCCACAATGGTACTACGAATATTAGCTTGTGCGCCGAGTATGCAATATACGTAGGCTTCAAGACTTTCGTTGAGGCGGGCGAGACCGGCCTTTGTTAGTCCCGAGTCTCCTTTCAGAGGAATGAAACTATTGTATTGTCCCTCCGATCCATCATTTCGGAAGAAATAGTAGTGCGGTCGTTCTTTGTCGGACAGTACATGTTTTTTCTTTCCAAAAATGGTATGTGTATAGAAAACGCCTCCGTCGGCGGAGAGGAAAAAGTCCCGACCGTTGTATATCGCTTTTGGCTGTCGAACAGGACCACGATTAGTGTAATATTCATAACCATAACCAAGACCTTTATTTTGACCTTTTCGATAACGAAAGTCGGACTTCGTTGGACTTATATTTCCAATTCTGTACATAGAAGTTCATATTGGACGAGATTGTACGGATTGTCGCCCGCTTTGAAGGTGGGGGTATCGTCTGGAAGTGCAACGCCCATTTCGTGAAGGATACGACGTATTGTAAAGTATACATGGAAACGGCAGAATGATCGTATTTGCGGAGGAAATTTCTTCACCAAAGAGATGGGCGAATGATATACCACAACCAGTAGTGCTGCACCATACAGCGAAATTCAGTTGCTGGTCCCAGTATTTCATCTTTGGGCTGCCCAGCCAGACATTACTTTCTTTTGCTGATCGATGAGTGATTACATTATCTTTGAACACATCCCGTGGATGAAAGTAAATTTATCTGTCGGCGTTACATATATTTCTAAGTCCATGAGAATAGGTTTTATTCCCCCGTCCGGTTTGGAAGGAATATCAGCATGCTGTACTGTTGGTACGCTCGTCTTATTCAATTGAAAAGCAACTGGGAATAGGTCTGTACTCATTATTCGTGTTTCTATATACATATAGATTTAAATGGAGGAGAATTTTCCCGGAATCCCTGTCGGAACGTTAGGGGTACTAACATTCCAGACTATGTTAATACTTTATTTCGGATTCAGGTTTTAAACGAATTTTTATTTTTTACTAAGAATAGATAACATACTGCAAACAATGGAGAATTTAATAAAGTCATCAGCAGCGGCAAATATGGCAGCGCATTCCGAAGGGGCTTCGGCACCTTCGGCGCCTTCGGACAATAATCGATCCATAATAGAGACAAAACGTGAAAAAATACTCTGTGTCATCGCAAGTGGTCAAAGTAAGTTATTTTTGGTAAGGAGATTTCAGTTGCTGACGTAGAAAAATGGAAACGTGGAAAGATGAATTCATAACACGAGCCTTTAAAGTCTATGAAGCGAAATACAGTTCTCTTATAAGTGATACCATCACTCAAAGTTTCATAGATCTAGGAGCCCGTGCAATCAGTCAAGTAGTTCCAATGATGATCGAGATAACTATGCCACTGATCTTAAAAAGGATTTTATTCTAAACAGTGAAATAAAACGATTATCAGGACGGATAGGGTACACATGGGGGCCCCTGATTGCTCTAATTTCCACCGGTTTAATTACGGGTAAACATTTAAATTTTAAAAAATCGGGTTTAATATAGTACCTGAAATAAATGGATTCAACTTCGCCGACTCAGCAAACGACTCCGCCAGGGACTCCGTCAGGGACGATCCTAACACCAACACCGGCACCTCCGACACAGCGCAACATAGAGAAAATGACGTTACCGACGAAGCATCCAGGGAGAGTTGCTGCGGGCAAGCGATTAGCGGAATGGAACAGGCAAAACAGGGAGAAGAAACTAAAAGCAATGGAGAGGGAGGGGGGGAGGGGATCGATGCGGTAGCAGACCTACCGCCTACAATGAAAGAACAGTGTGATAATAATTCACGCTGGTATAATAAATGTTATCTTGTTTTAGGAATTGTGGGAGTTTCATTGACTGCATTAGGGCTATATTGGGGGCGTGCTCGGCATACCCCTGTCCCGTTAATCGATCGAGTCCAGATCGGAAAGATCCTCCCCAAATAAGAAAGCGGAAAAAACAGAGCCAGTAGCGGCTCCCTCCAGAACAGTTCCGACGGGAGGGGAGGGGGAGGGGGAGGAGAACCCAGCTCCTCTACATTGTATGAGATGGATTAACTCCCCATATTTTTTATTTTTATTTTTTATTTTATATACTAGTCAGCAATCATGGATATTAAAACAGTTGTAAACACAATGTACGATGGTATTGTAATCGCAGGACTTGCGATGGGATATCTTATGATCTCCAGCAAATTTCTGAAAATAGAGGTTGGCGATCCAAGTCGACCAAATTTGACTCGATTGGCAAAATTAGGCGGTGCGACTGCTGCCGCGGTTGCGACCAAAGATCTCCTTGAACAGAAAATATTATTCCTGCAGAACCTTATACTTCGTAATGGCACCTTCGGAATATTATTCATCGAACATTTATACTTAGTAATATATACAGCGCACAACAATGATCATTTGGATTGAAAGCCAAACAGGTGAACCAGTCACTGTTAATTTTTACCCTTGCATTGACACGACACAGTTTACGAAGATAAGACTGCTAGAGTGCGGACTATATAATTCATGGCATAACATAACATCGACGAATAATGTAATAAAATATCAAGAAGGTGACCAACCGAAGAAGACTAAATCAATACGTCCAGGTAACTACAAATATCGATACGTTAAACAAAGCAATCGGGTTGAAGCAAAAATTAATTTTGAAAAACATCTGCCGACAAACCATGTTTATCTAACTTTGGCTAAAGATATTAAAGTCTATTTCAATGCCACAGGTAGCTTCGCCAACGTCGTCGGCTTTTCAGATAAACCTGAGAACAACCCAGTTATAAAAAGTACTATGAGTCCGAAGAAAGTGGATTTCTTAACAGTCACTAAATATATAGTTCATTCAGATGTAGTCGATGTTACTGGAAATTATGTTTCATTTGGTTCGGGTGCCTCCGGAGGATACATACAGGGGAAAGTATCGAACTGTTTACAAATACTTCCCATCCGGGATACGAGAGAAATAAGTGAAAAGGTTACTTACGATTTTAAAAACGGAGCAATTTCTATGCCATTGAGAAAAGGGGGAGATTACATGAATTCAATGCGTATCTGGATAACAGATCAGGATGGGAACATGATCGATTTCAATAACTGGCCAATTAGCTTTTGTATTGAATTGCTGTAGTCGTTCTGAAGCGTTCCGAAGGAGCCCCCTACCGGTGTAACATAAACCATCCCACGACTAATCCTCCAGCAATATAGATCATCTCATATTTCTTTTGCTCAGGGCTGGGTTGATATAATCTGAGAATTGAACTGGACTTGACGTAGAGTTGCTTTGCACCGCTTCTGCTTCTTCCAGGATTTCTGCATCTGTATCTCTTAATTCTGCCGCAGCATGCGCATCCTTTGCTTGATTTTCTCTTTCCCAGTCAGCCTGTAGTAATCTTTTTTCTGACCAGACGTTGCGATCATGTTCAAATTTTTCTAATGCTTTATCATGTCGAACTTTCTCTTCAATAAGAGCCTCACCATTCCCAGAAAGCTTTTGTCCGATAATATTTCCTCCTGTGAATGCCGTTGCATTTAATACAGCACCGAGAACTGTCATTCCTATTGCTGAAGCCATGGTTGTGTATATTACAAGGTATTATTTTAATTTTCACTGTATATAACATAATTATGTCTGATCCAAGTGGCTTCGGTCTAGGTACAATTCGTATGCAAAATCTTGAGCTTGAAGATCTGAGTGATGTTAAAGTTAACAATAATACTAAAATGGCTGCTAATCATAATAAGGATTACGTCCTTCGTTATAAAGACCGCGAAAAATATTTCGTTTTAGCCAATGCCGCGGCGCCACCCCACGAACATGCTGTAGAATTTTCCGAACTTAAAGACATTGATGAAACTGTAATTGACGCCACAAAGGCTTCGAATGATCCTACTCCTTTTGCTCTGACATGGGATGGGGATAGTCAGAAATTCATGCCTTATAATGTGCCGCGTAACATCTTAGATATATTGGATAGTGAAATTGCAGGAGGTGTTGCTGAACCACCAGGAACTCCGAATGTGATTTATTTTGATAGCAATGTAAACAAATATAAATTGTTAGATTTTCGTAGTTGGCTTACTCCTACAAATCCATACATTGCACTTCTTGGTATACCGATTCACCTTAAAATTAGTCCTCTTATACAATAATGAAGGCAGATAATACACTAAGAAGGTGGATAAACGAGGGGAGAATTATTGCTCGTATACAGCTAGCGGAGTTCCAGTTAGATTATTTTGGGACACAACTTTAAAGAAACTGGGTCTTAAAAGTGTCGGTGATGAGGCAGCTGAATTAACTTTACAGACTGTAAATCAACAGATGACTGATAATATGAAAATACTTCAACATGGTACAGTTCTCATTAGATGTGTAAAGTTAGCTACTGGAGATGAATTTGACGATTTGGTTGGATATTATGCTATGAAAACAGATAACAGAACAACTTGTGATATTATCATAAGTATTGATAAAGATCGGGGAGGGGAAATGAGTATTGAATGTTTTGTTGGTGGGAATAGAATAGAGAACGACTTAGGAACTACATTTGTACGTAGAGATAAAAGAGTGAACACTTTAGATATCAGTACCATTCATCTGAAACGTCTCATATTATTTGAAGTAATGGTCTTCCGTCACATTTTAAGTTCAGAGGAAATTACTAAAATTTTATCTATCAGGTGAACAAGTTCGCACCGATAGGAACTTCGTGTTCAACATCAGCTAGACTCCGCGACCGCCGGCCGGACTGACAACACAGGTAAAAAAAAAGCTCCTTTATATAGGCTAGTTTGATGGTGATGACTCACACGGAATTTCCCGTACATGTATAAACATGCTCAGCAGGGAATTTCCCCGCTTAGTTCAGGACAATGCACTGCTGCGCGTGAGTGAGTTCGTATATAGGTCAGGGTTATACTTTAGTTACATGGATGGTTAATTTTTCCTTCGCTTCATGTAGATAAATGAATAAAATGGGGTGTAAAATTCTTACTTCATCCCAGTTGCCCACGTTACTTACTTTACTACTAAGATGCAATGTTGTACCTTTTTGCTGGTTTTTTTTCTTTTCTTCTTAAAGTAGTATGCGCCTCGAAAGTGAAAGACTTGTACTTTTGCTCGAACTTCATAACCTCTTTAATTATCTGATAAAAATGTATTAAATGCCCGTGAAGATATGATAAAAACGACCTCGCTCGAGAGGACTCTACACATAAAGTGTTTGCACCTTTTCAATCGTAAAACGACCGTGCTTTTGCCATTGCCCAAAAAGGCACTAGAAGTTTCAAGTGGATGAACTCATCACATCGAAACAACGAGGCTAAATTATAGGACTTTTGAAAAACCTTGCTAATGTGAGCAGTGCTCTCTCGTGAGTACATGAAAGACTGGCTGCACTATTTACATTGCATTTCCAATTTACTTTTGAAAAAAAAAACTTCGAGTTTGGTCTGTGAGCATTAGTATGCATTGTCGCAGCGCACGCTTAGCCGTGGACTCTGCAGAAAGAGGGCCATGCTGCCGAGTCAGATATTTTCTTATGAAGAATGGTCCTGGTGTACACACACACTTTGCAAAGCGTTTTCACATAATATACACAGAGAACAATGTTAAGTATTGTATTCAGATTTCCTTCAATGTTACGCGTACCAGGTAGTACTGGATATTTTCAGTGGGAAAGAAAGACAAACCATTGAAGACAGACGATGCAGGTAGGGGTAAATCTATCTCAATCAGATACATCACTCAAAAGGATATTTATTGAGTTTTATTACGTTTTTCGACTCAAAGCTAACATGACGAACATTGAAAAATTCACTTCAAAAAATTTGCACTCTTTATCATTTGCATTAAATATTTCTTGTAATCTTCTGCAACTGACGCAATGATTTTACACGAAATCCGCATCAGCACGAACTAGTTTTGCGGACGCTTGATTAAAGATAAAATTCTTTAGCTCCAATTTACTGCGGCATATCTCCATTTATAAGTAAATGATTATTGGGTATGGACTTTGACGTTAATTCTAATTACCCATTAACAATACAAGCATGATTAATAAATCTCGAGTAAATGATACATCAGCGTGTCTTCGTTGCAGAAAAGGGGGACGGTTACGGTAAAATTCGCCTCGGCAAAGACATTCGGACTCTCGTACTTTACGATACTTTCTTGTCTATTATCTGTGGGGCTCATTTGAAGCTCATTGAGTAGGTAAATTTTCACCGGCTTATTTTTGTGAAAAATCGAAATAAGAGCAACCAGCAGTGCGTTTTGTCAAAATTACAAACATAAAATATATACACATGTAAATGTATTTCTCAAAAATCAACATCAACCTATTAATTATACTGAAAGCACGCTTCTTCCATTGGTGATAAAATGCTTCGCACTGTCAATTTCAACGTTAAACTATAAAACGGCGACCGGGCGGTGAGGTGCTTTAATTTGTTGTCTTTTTAAAATATCTTGGCGTAATGGATACCGTAAATTTGACTTTGGTATATCTAAATTCACTTTCCATCAGTATAAAAAGGAGATGCTGATATAGTTTGATAAGATGCAATTGTGTACCGTTTTGTTTATTCTGTCTTTTTTTTCTACTTAAGGTAGTATGCGCCTGGAAAGTGAAAGTAAACTTTTGCTCAATCTTTCCTGAATGAAACTTTCAATTATTCTCTTACCAAATCAACAGTAAAAATCTGGGGTCACCGTGCAAAGTGAAACAAATTACCCAACATTTTGCGTTATTTGAAATTTAAATTGGCCGCCATTCCTGAGTTAACTCAATGGGGGAAATATTACATCTTAGATATCCGAAAAACTAAGACGGTGAAAGTTTTCCTTTCTCCAAGAGCTTTAAAATGGGCTCCCACAAGTGGTAGATCAGAAAAGACTTGTAGAAATTTGAGCGTCTGACTATCTGTCCCCGAGGCGCGTTCTACCTTAAAAGATTCATAGATCAGCGAATGACATAAATGTTAAAAAGCTTTAAATAAAGGAGTTGTGAAAGATTACATTGACAATCTGAAACTTCTTACAACAACGAATGGGTTAAAATTGCCAATGGTAAAAGACACGTTGCAACACTTTTTGTCCATTTTTTCTCTATAATCATGTATAGTCTATCGTCAAACAAACGACAGGGTATTTAATTCACTTACAGTTTTTAGGTGTTGCCTTCGTGGGTGCTGCAGAATAAGCGGAGGGTGAACCCTTGTTAAATCAATGTCAATGGTAAAAGACACGTTGCAACACTTTTTGTCCATTTTTTCTCTATAATCATGTATAGTCTATCGTCAAACAAACGACAGGGTATTTAATTCACTTACAGTTTTTAGGTGTTGCCTTCGTGGGTGCTGCAGAATAAGCGGAGGGTGAACCCTTGTTAAATCAATGTCAATATTCTTGGCCCCGTGACATCAACTAGAAACTGTGAATAAAAAGGAACAGCTCAATCTGTGCAGAAAATTTTGAACTACGTATATCTATGGTCACGTCTTTCGCAGTATTTCAATGTAACAGCTGAGTTGTTGAGAAATTCAATAATACTTCGCGTGGCTGTTATCGTTCTACTCCTTCGATTAGCAAACTGGGTGGTATATGAAGCGGTACATAAAGTGTTCTCCTTCGCATGTTTATCTCTCTCTACCATCTATTCACGGTACGAAGGTAAAGAAATCAATGACAAATACATCACGGCAAATATCCTCCAACTGTGATATATAAGGATTATCTTCCAAAGGGTTTTAAATCCTTGTTATTGTGATCAAACATAAACGCTTCTAGGGCTTAAAGATCTGGTAGGATTATACCAAAAGAAGATACAAAAGCAACAAAGAGTACAGGTGCGGCTGTTCGATTTACTGATCACCTCGAGGTGTGTGCGTGCAGAACAGGGAGAATAAAGTGGTTTGTCCCACATACTCTCCCGGTCTTGTTAGAAACTTTTAAAGAATTAAACATGTGCTGTTTTGTATGGAAATCTGGTCCTCAGGCCATAGAGACAAAAGTACTATTTACGGGGTTTTCTTTCTTGTTTATTTTTGTTCTTTCTTTTTCAGTTTCCTCGGTGACGTTATTTCATTGAATGACGCACCACTCCAAATGTAGACGGATATATGAATGCATCTTTTGCACATGAGACGCAACGGGAACACGCCTAAATTGTTATACAAGCGCATGCGACTGATCTCGAGGAATTTTGGGTGGAAAAGGTAACATCGTCTGACATAGATCCGAGGAATAATTCTTCACTTTTCCATGGCTTTGATTAGTTTATGGAACATTCCAACGACCAGAACAGTTAGCAAAACTGGTCGAAGAACATTAACGACTAAAATACCCCCGATTCTTCGACGAAAACAAGTGTCACTTGTTCTAGACATTGTGATTGTCTTTTTAAAGATTAAGAGACACTAGACAAAGTCACACAACTCGGCAATATATCTTTGAGTCAACACTCGTCAGTAAATGTTATCGGTAAGGGCATTACAAATTCTTCAAAGAGATCTGAAAAAAAGACTTTTTACCTTTTCAGTGATGTATAATACCGTGACGAGTCTAAAATCTTTGTAAGAGGTGAGTTGACGTTATTCTTCAAATTCACGTTCATGGTGGTTTCAGTGTCAAAGCTGTTCATACTCTCAACTCTAAAGTGTATCTCTTTTGTATTTCGCCGACGGACAATAATTATTATAAGTAAGCACCTACCCATGAGAGAGCAGAAATGTCTGCCTTTTCATCCCCACTCCCATCCATTTTTTGGACTTGATGGTATTTCTTTTTTCGACCTGATGGTAATTATTATTTTGGGGGAATTACAGCACGATGAAAAGAGGAAAGAAATGCACACTGGATAGTTGCCTTCCTATTTGATACTATCGAGTCTTTCATATCATCTGAAAATATTTTTTTCTCTTTTAAGAGTATTTTCAACAGACAAAAGCAATATTTTTCATGGGCTTTTATCCAAAAATATTTTCAATAATGTCTTTTTTTTCCAATTTTCTGCTACCTTCGCTCGATTACTTCCAGTTCTCTGCATAAATAATGTTATTTTTCCTCTTGAATTCTTCATGTATTTGATCTAACAATTTATTTCATATATCAGGCAATAGTTAACCAATTGACAGGAATAGTGAATAAAACCTATGCACTTTGAGAACAAGCACACATATGTTCCAAGTGATCAAATTGTAAGATTCCGTGACTCGTATTGTAAGGGCAAACTTACCAATCACCAATGTTTTTACAAAGATTTCGGGAGAGGAAATGGGTTTATTGTGTTAAACCCAACATTAAAAGTATGTACAGCCTCCATTCATGAAAACTGTAAATATCGGGTGTTAATCACAAAGTATAATGAAACACAAAATATACCAATGTGAACACTTCAGTGCTTTCGACGTTTTTTATGTTTCCTAAAAGACACAATAGCCAATGTAGTTTTGGCTAATGTTAATGTAAGGGCATTGATATTGAATCGGAGCAAAAATGCTGAGTCAACAATTTTTCATTGACAGTTTGCTACGGACAAAAAAGTTAAGTACAGACTCCATTCATGAAAACTGTAAATATCGGGTGTTAATCACAAAGTATAATGAAACACAAAACATACAAATGTGAACACTTCAGTGCTTTCAACGTTTTTTATGTTTTCTAAAAGACACAATAGCCAAAGTAGTTTTGGCTAATGTTAATTTCAGGGTATTCATTATGAATCGGAGGAAATGCTGAGTCAACAATTTTTCATTGAAGGTTTCCTACGGACAAAAAAGTTAAGTACAGACTCCATTCATGAAAACTGTAAATATCGGGTGTTAATCACAAAGTATAATGAAACACAAAACATACAAATGTGAACACTTCAGTGCTTTCAACGTTTTTTATGTTTTCTAAAAGACACAATAGCCAATGTAGTTTTGGCTAATGTTAATTTCAGGGTATTCATTATGAATCGGAGGAAATGCTGAGTCAACAATTTTTCATTGAAGGTTTCCTACGGATAAAAAAGTTAAGTACAGACTCCATTCATGAAAACTGTAAATATCGGGTGTTAACCACAAAGTATAATGGAACACAAAACATACAAATGTGAACACTTCAGTGCTTTCAACGTTTTTTATGTTTTCTAAAAGACACGATAGCCAATGTAGTTTTGGCTAATGTTAATTTCAGGGTATTGATTATGAATCGAAGGAATTGCTGAGTCAACAATTTTGACTTTTTTCCGTCCGGGACAATTGAGCTACGTCAGAACATGTAACTTTAGAAAACGCCGAAAATATGTATAACGGTATACAATTTTCTTTTCCCGAGTGAATGATTTTGTCAACAATATGGGCAGATGCCCACTACGGAGCCAGAAATCTATTCGACGGTTCGGAGGAGTTGCTTGCGTTTGCCTCACGTGACTGTTGCGTGGACGACGTGTGCGATTTTGTGGCACCAGCCGACACAGCCGGGGCCGTGGAGGTCGTTATCGCTCCAACCTTTTTGCGACAGAACAACTTCTTCAGACCGTCTTGAAACTGGCGGTACTTCAGGGCGTAAATGATGGGGTTGACGCACATGTTACAGAACGCCATCACAACGGTGGTGTTGATCAACAATCGGGAGTGATGTTTGCCGACTAAATTGTACTCCAAGTACATGATGTGGTTGGGTCCCCAACAGATGGCGTACGACATGCAGACGATCACCAGCATCTTCAGGACGTTCCTTCTGGCTTTCATGTTTGAAGGATTCTCTTGTGGTTCGTTTGCTCGAGGATGGGTGTCTCCGCCGCCGGTTGGGGCTTGGGAAGGAGGAGTTGTTGCGAGCTTCCGCGATCTACGCTTCAGTATCAGGAACATGCTTGTGTAGGAGAAAGCCATGACTGTTATGGGTACGAGATATTCTACCAAAAACACCACGATGCCTATTATTGCCTGCATCGAGCCTTCGGGATAGTGGACACCGCAATAACCATTACCCTTGTTGTAATTGGCCTCGGCCCAGTATGACTGATAGGCCAACCCCAGAGCCCACACGAAAACGCAAACACCCTTTGCTTTGATCAGCGAGAAACGCTGACGATGTGCGATCGGGAAAACTATAGCGGCGAACCTCTCGAGAGATAGGCTGATTAGGTTATAAGTGGACACGTTGAACATTGCCCACATGAAGTATCTCGACAGCCAGAGTTTGCAAAGTATCTGTCCCCGCAAGCCAACTGGAACCACCACGTTGTACTTGTTTGGGCCTAGGTTTTGTAATATCACCAGTACCGAGCTGGTTAAGTCGATCAGAGATTGGTTGAAAATGAACAGGTTAGTCGTCCGAAAGTCGCCCACTTTAGCGAGGACTAGGCACACGACGGTGTTGCCTACAATACCCACAACGCCCAGAACTGCGAAAATGATGTTCATCGTAAAAACTTCGGCGCTGACCGAACCGGTTCCACCGCTGTTAACGACGCCCTCCGTAGTGGCGTTTCCGACGACGGTCACGATGTCTTCATCTGTTGTGTTCATAGTTCCTGCAATGGAGGCAATTTACCCTATATTATATGAAGAAGTTGGCAAACAGTATTACACCTTTTAATTTCATGACTGTATCCATAGAGTCTCACCACTGTGGCTTGTTAAACTGTACCGACGAAAGTGGCATTACATTTGACGGTTTTGATTTGCACGCATCTCTGAAAATAACTTGGTACTTGCGTGCCTTTTTGTAATTGAAATAGAAAATTATTCATTCTCCGAGCGTCATGCGAAAGACTTGTTCAGAGTAAATGTAATTCGACGTGAAAGATTAGTACGATTTAAATTTTAAAATCACCCAATTTAATTTAAAATTAATCGGTGACCCATCGCTTTGACACAATCTTTGCCAGTGGGTATCACCTACTTAATGCGATGCGATATTGCGAATTTAACCCCACGTTACCTTAAAAACTGGACTGTTATGACAGTATGCTCAGACGTTTAAAATATCCCGCAAACGCTATACCACACCTAGAGAATTGAGAGAGAGAGAGAGAGAGAGAGAGAGAGAGAGAGAGATTATTATGAGAAACGGTTTTCGATATTGACACGAAAAGTTAATATCGACCGACTCATGAGAAGGTACAGTAACATTTAGGGGGTCCGGTCACAGTATCCAAACAGCCAATCAGTTGTTTTGCTTGGGTGGCGGCGCAAGAATAACTTTGTCACCGACATCATTTAATGCTGGGGACGATCTGTGAATAAACACGCATAAAATGCCTATTTCATCATGTGTTAATGAAAGCAAAATTTCAATACATTGTGACCACAACACATGCAAAAGATTATATGAAAATATCCATAATGCTAATGAGCTCTAGGGAATTGAGAATCAAACGAAATAAATGATATTATTAATAGCAAAAAATCTGAGTGTATAAGATGTTTCATCATGCGTGTGACAACTTTATAAAATGGATAATACAATTTTGTAGTTGAATCTCCGACGGCAGTTCTCACATGTTGACGATTCTGGGGCTCGTAATTGACAAAGAAGATAACAGTACACGAAGCTATGCCATCTTGTTCCAATCTCTGCGGTAAATAAAAATATCTTCTCCCTACATATCGACGTCAGAGGCCCATTATCAAACAGGATATGCCTTGTTGCTGGGCATAAAATAGCGCTATGGCTCGTTAGGGTGGGAACCTGTTCACTAAGACACGTCATCAGCTCGCGTCTCTTAGCCATGGCTACTGATAGCTCCGTTCTCACAGTGCTTGCTATTAAAATTAATGACACCGACGTAAAATGTCAGAATCTCTTTACTTTCTCGATCAAGCTTTTTAAAAGTGTCGTGAATCCGGTTCAGTTGTGGAGTACATCCACCAAATCGCTGTTCCCCTCGCGGCGTTGGTTCGTCAAATTTAACGACACCTGCATGGGAGCACAATTCAACAATACGGACAGAATCTTCATTTTGGCATTGGAAAGACATATGTAGCATCAATATGTGTCTTACATTTAATGCCAAAGCGGAATATCAAGATTGTCCACAGAAAAGCCTCTCGCTTCCCGCATCGTAAATTGGTCCCTCTGTAGACAAAGGATGACGATGGAGAGACAAAAGACACGCATGGCGCGTGCGCATATCAAAGACGCGACCAATAAAGTACAGTGGCATAAAAGAAGTATTACAATGCTATATTTTTCAGCGACGATAATTGGAAATCTGAACTATTACGACCGCACCAGCACGTACATTGACATCAATAATGCCGATACCCATCTGAGTTCAGCAGTCACACCATGAGACACGAGACGCTGATATCTGTATGACGTATATGGAAATACGTTGAGACACTTCTGGCTTTTCATCGGATATACCTATTCAAATGCCATATCAAAGTCCAGGCAATTTGATTTCTTAAAGCAGAGCGCGCTTCAGGCGCAAATTTTCAAACTCCTACAAAAGGTTTTCTGTTCTTTGACTTATTTTCGAAAGTTGTATGGAAAGTTCAGTCTTGTCTCGTCATTAGTGAAAACTGAACACACTATCATTATTTCCTGTAGGATTACCGAAGAGAATGGATGCTGTTTTAGAATGCTGAATGTCAGTCGACTTCAGAAACTGTTACTCTCTCATCTAAAGCATTCCCGACGATCCTGATATACGATATCACGCAAGGCACAAAGACCTACTATGACTTCATCTTTCGACTAGGCTTCAGATATTCTTTATGGCAATTCTACTTCTGTCCACCAGCAGAGCTTTTCGACAAAGGCAGAAGATACATCTGAAGCTGGTGAAAGAAATCGGTCTGAATTGAAGATTAATTGTATGGCGTATGTGCGCAGGTATTACAATCGTTTATTTTTTATGTTCATACAACCAAGTCACCTATTGTCTTTTTAACCCAAGGACGTATTTCGATACTAATAAAGATATTAATGTTTACATGTATTAAATATTTAACTCATCGCTCATTAATCCACTGTTTTTCCCTTTACGTATGAGCAAGAGAGAGTTATGTATATCTCCACTTGCAAAACTTTCGACAGCTTTAGGATCAGACAGTTACGTACCTATCTGTGCCAGTGCGCCGTGAAATATTTGATCGATTTAGGTGATTTGATTTGCCCGATTAGTAGCCGACGTGGTTCCAGAACGGTACTTTACAAACTGTAGGAAATTGGTCAGCAGAAAGGGTCTTTCTCAGTAAAACAATAAGTATAGCACATTCATCACACACACTGTCAACTAATATCGAATGAACTCTCCATATTTGCCCTTTTTGGTAGCCAGGTTGAACGTCATGCATGTCACAAACTTATTTTTGACCCTAAATGGTGATGGGATATGTTAGGGACTGTCAATGTTAATAGTCTGGTGTAATGTTTTTATCCTCAGTTTTGAGCCATTTCAACTATTATAGGGCAATTTCATACTAAAGAAACCCCTGGCCCTTAAAGTTGTGCAAACAATTCTAAAATTGTCGATTAAATACTGTTTCGTAATGATTTTAACATTTTAGGCTTTCTCTTTCTCGATGATGGATTTGTATTTGTAAGTAGTATAAACAGACCGAAAATCATGATACCGTTTGTGCTGACCCACACAATGCACATTGATTGTCGTCATGACTGTGCATCAATGGATATTGTCGCCAGGTTCGACTGTAATAGGTTTTCATACTATTATGCTGCATAACGGCAAGTATTTGAACAAAACAAAGCGTTGCTAAAAGAAAGATATTGGGATAACTGACCGTAGCTTTAGTTCCCGTCAGACAATCAGTTTCGTCAGATAGTAACTTAAATCAGAACTTAATCCAAAGACACCATTTCGGGTTTCAATCCTATTTCCAAGTGTACAGTTCCACATTTATCATTGGAAACAATAGGGTTGTACAACACCATGGTAGTGAAAGGGTTTAAAGTTACGACTGCCATTGCGTCCAAGAGATAGAAATCCCATTTGCAGCGACTTTTAAACGCAAGAAGTGAACGTAACTTAAAATTTAAACTAGCGTCAAAAACATTGAAGAATTTAAATTTGCTTAATGTTTTAAACATGTTGATGGACTACTTGACTGGGAATTGTTAAGTGAACGCATTACATGAAAGACGGAGAGTGGTACGGAGGTAGCTTGTTCCTTCAAGACTGAACTTTTTCGTCTTACAAAAAGATTTAAACATCGTACCACCGGAGTATAAATTACAAGTTAATTTGCATGTAAAATAGACACACACCAAATTAACCCATCCACTGTGACATAAACTGTATTTTACCATAGACAGTAGTCTTCCCCCTCTACTGTCTATTACTTTACGAGCCTCTCTTCATTGATAACTTAATTAAATATATAATTAATCGACAAGAATGTGTCACGAATGGGTTTTAGACGTAACTGAATGAATGAAAATGATAATACCATCACTAATTGTGATATTCGAATTGTAACTCGCGTAATCACTTAGTGAGCCGTATTGATTGAGCACCAAACCACAAACAGGGACGGTACACCATAAGATGTTGACCAGTTCACGACATATGTGCACGAGCGATAGCGAGTGAATATATGAAGTGAACTGGTCAAAACCGAGTGGTGTACCCGTTGCTAGGTTGGTTTATTGCTATTATATCATAACAGTGTATTGAAATTCTGGCTTGAAACTTTAAAAAGGGAAGTTTTCTCAAGATAAGAGCTCGCGCGTTTTACAACCGTGCTTTATCATGAATTTAGCGCGGTTATTTTCACGTCACGACCACTTGTAGATCACTTTATATCCGCCATCAATACACCGGTATGATATAATATTTATTATTTCATTAAGTGTTGTATCTTTAAGGTATTGTTTGAGGACCCGTGCGCAAATAATATCGCTCCTGAGGTCTGTCTCTCTCTCTTCGTTCGTTCGCTCTGTATAATGACATGGGACTAGCTGTCTCTTTGGTGATGGCTTCTGTGGGCTCGCTTGTGTATCCGAAAATACTCCGTTACAACGAACTTCATGTCTGCTTGAGTCAATGCTTTGAAGATCAACCGGTACCTCTAGTGCAGCCAATTGAGTATTCCGCACGATACAACAGAAGAGAAATCATTGGGACTTGGCGTTGATATTTCATGAAGTAGTTATGCAGGGTGAAACTGACAATAGGTGTAACTACAAATGTAAGAGCGAGTCCGCTTAATATATTTCGAGTTTGAATAATGCTGTCCAATTTACTGTGCCATCACTAAACTTACTGCGTCAATAGTTTTTTAAGTCGCCGATTTCTGTTAGATACGTCAACAGTTCTTTTAAGTCGCTGATTTCTGTGACGTCAACAGTTTTGTTGTTTTTTAAGTCGCTGATTTCTGTTACTGCTCCTCATCATGAGTAGGCTAAGCTCCTTTGCTACATAGGTAGCAAATCAATAGTAAACTAATCAGTTGGCACTTTTCTTGCCGAGTGATGTATGAATTGTACCTGCACTGTTTATTCAATTTCGATCCCCTTTTATGTTAGGGCTACATTTCATAAATGGAGAACTGCACACTAGAACAATGAAATAAGATAAATTGCATTTTGAAAAACATTTGCAGTGAAACACAGATTGATTCAGTGTTTTCATATAAAAGAGTATACAACATACCTTCAGTTCATGCACATTTCGTCTGAAGCGATCTCAGTAGCCTTCTTAAGACGCACCAAGAGAGAAATGATTGATTTATAGTTGCACCAGGTATCTTATCCGAGTATCTTCAATCACATTATGGATATGGTTTTGGAAAAAATTATGCAAAATATGATTCGTCTAGCCACCCTCGTGTTGTCACGTTCATGGAAACATAAACGACAGCGCGATCGGTTGCTATAGTAGCATATTTTATGTATGTGGTTCGGCCAATCAGGTTTGTCTTCATCCGTTTTATCGGATACAGTGTATCAAAACAGGAAAATTCACAGGGCGTAATTCGCGAGATTGCATTCGCTATTACACTGTCAAAGTAGCAGCACTATGGTTGCAAGGTTTATGTTTGTGTAATGGACCGCTTCTGTTCGCCCAGGGCTGATAAAATAACGTAATAATTGGAATGAATCAGAAAACAACATCGGAAACTGATTTTCGCAAAAATCATAGTGTGTATTGAAGATATATTTACTGGGTTTATCAGGTACCATCGTCTGCATCGTCCGCTTATTTTCCAATCATGTTTAACGCAAATTCCCGGATAACTCTTCGACCGAATAATTTTCTACATTTCAACTGAATTTCTATAAATTTCGAAAGAAATCAAAACCCCTTTCTTCAATGTTGTTTTTGTTGTCACTGTAACCGTACCAACTTAAGTTGAATGTCAAAAGAAGGATCTAGAAGAGTGTAGCCTGGAGTTTAAAGCAATCTTCTGTATCAAACGACGAAATATCAGTTACGAGATTTAAGTTTCCGGTCGACACGAGATTTTCTCATGATAGTGATCTTGTCTTATGATACCGGATGACTGTAACGAAAAGCTAAATGTTTTATTAATCCGCAGTTGTCTTCAGAGACAGATTTCACAAAGGGTCTCATCTAGGTAAACAGAGACATGTAATTTCTTATATTCAGTTTCCAACACTGTTGAAATCCTCTAACGCTCTCAGAATCGTTTGGCATCGTGACAATTTACATCATGTATAAAACTGTTTCCATTCACAAACGATCATAGCTCTCACTCGCACGTAAAATTTACCGGTAAACCTAATGTGCGCGCGATATTATACTCCGAGCAATTGTCTCGAAGCGCGGTACGCGAGAAGAGCAGAACGATTTTAGTATAGCGCATGTGAGCCGTAATTTTGAAAAGAGTAGGGGGGTCCAAATTCATTTGGAATGGCGAAACTTAGAATGGGCTTGTAATTAATTGGTAGTCATAATGAAACGTGACCTATCAACATATACTATAATGAAACGTGACCTATCAACATATACTATAATGAAACGTGACCTATCAACATGTGCTATACTATGAACACGTTTCACATCTGACACCCACGGAGCGTTGTCGCCTTGCAAAGTATCGGCTATCAAGTGAAAGCATTAAGCCGGGAAATTTGTGCAGTTAGCAAAGTGTTCTGCACAGTGTATGGGTTCTAAGCTTAAGTAGATGAATATTGGCGATGTAAACGGTCTTGCAGATGTTTTGTCTCATTTTTATCGGGACACACGTTGGCCTATAGAGTTACATGTGACGTGTGAACGTGAAGGTTCTCAACGAGCCAAAAATCACAATAGTATTTCCAACTGAGGTTCTGATTTCATATTTGCTCTCTTCGTGTGACTTGCAAGATTCGAGATTAATGACGAGATATTTGTTTCTGTTTTGTTGACAATAGAATCAATTTCACTTGCATGACGAGAAATTTTATGAAGGAGGGAAACGTGCCATTCAAATAATTATTTACGTCTGAGGTTGATGGTTCCGTCTACTCTTACATTCGGAGAAACGTTCAGAGATGTGTCGTGTAAATGGCAGAAGACAGAAGTCTGCTAAGGGACCGTCGCAGTTTGTCGCACAAGTTTAACAAACGATGTTTTTCATTGAGATCAAGAGAACTACCCCCAAACGAAACTTCAAAAGTATTAAGTGTTGACATTGTCAGACTCTAAAATGTAACAATTTGCTATAGTCTTCAACAATATGCCCCAGTCTACATGACATCGTCAAGCAATCAGTATAACTATAGAGCTCCGTTATACAGTGCGAAAGTTATTTAACTGAAATAGCTGTTTGATGCGACAATCTAAGACGGTCCCGAACACACATCTTCTACTTCTAGTTTTTGACTCAAAGAATGACGTGTTTCAGACTGAGCTGTTTCATTTTAATAACATTTTGTTTGTTTGTTTGTTTGTTTGTTTCGAAGATAGTTCGCCCCTCGAAATCATAAGACTTAAACTTTTGCCCAAATTTTCCTCAAGGAAACTTTAAACCATTCCCTTTGCAAATCAAGAATAAAAATCAGGGGTCACAGTGCAAAATTTGGTAGTAGAGTAACTAATAGGCCAATATTTACCGATACTTGAAATTCAAAATGGCCGCCATCACTGTGTTAACTATATGGGGAAAATAAATAGTTGATTTTCCTAAAAACTAGCAGGTGGAAAACTCTGTTTTCTCCATAGGCTTCAAAATCTCCCCTCCCCACAAGCGAAAAACCAACACATATTGTAAACGTTTGAGACTTCGTATATCTGACCCTGAGGCGCCTTACGGTAAAAAGCAATGTTTCCATGACTATGCGATCAATGACGTAAGGAACGTTGTTTGTTCCAATGACTGCCATGTCATTAAATTCAATACCATGACAAAACCTTTCGATTACAGAATACTTTAGATAATGATCTACACTTTGTGTGACTTTGGAAGCGTTGTCGAATTATGTATGTGCATAAAAGAATAGTCAACATTCTTGCTCAGCTTAAATCGAATCGTTCAAATTGAAGACATTCAGCAAACATTTTCTCAATGATTCGCCTCAATTATGAATGAAAAACGCAACTTTTTGGAAAAACATGCAAAATAATTAAAATGATGATTCTAACGTTTTGTGAGGCCACTGGCGATTCTATCCATTCAAAAAGAAAGGAATAAGTGAAAATTTGAAAATTCAGATTGTTTGGAATGAAACTGCTACTTCTGACTAAAGATATGAGGAATGATTATTGCATGGTGTACTTTTAAATCAGAAATGCATGGTGTTTTTGACACAATCGTATTCGTACATGTTTCACATTTGATTTCTTTTCAAATTTACAAGACTGGCGTTCCAATAATGAATATAATTGTTGGCAGTTTAGCATTTCAGATAAATAAGAAATTCTATTCAAAGATGAACCGTTGCAATAACAAATGAAATATTTCAATCACAGTAAAATCTCTTCAGTGAAGGGTGAAAACATCTTCTGGTAAATTCGAAAATAAACTTTACAAGCTGTCACCATATCGACTCCGCTTGTTTGTGCGAACTAATTTGGGTACATTCTCCAACAGATAGAAAACTTTCTGAAAGATATCATTGCTACAACAGTATGTGCTCAAAGACAAACTGCGTGTGCTTTTAGTTCCTGGCATTAAAACTTCACGCATTCGAATTTGCCGATGCTTTCAATTTTGCTTGGTTCAATAATACTGTATCAGATATTTGATGTATGAGCAACTATTCAACACCAGATATTTTAAGTTTGTGATTAACTGACAATTGGGTCGTGATTTCACGATTTGTAAAATAGCGTAGATTGTCAGCACCCTATGACTGATATTAAAAGTGGCACCTCGCCTACTGAAGATTAACAATCTTTGCACTGGCATTTAAGGTGAAGTACTACGAATTACGTCAAAATTAGGTTGTGGTGTCATTTTCTTGAAACTTCGCACAAATATTCTTGGAAGTTGTGCAAGTGCAAAAATGAAATAAAAAATGTGGGTCACCACGCCCGTTTCCATGGAAACGGACCTCAAAATGGCGTCGTTAGAAATAAATAAAAATGATATAATTCACTTAAACTAAAGAAAGGAATTATAAAACGCTTAGCAAATGAGTTAATTTTAATAAATACCAAGACTTAAGATCCATATCTATCGAATGTATAGTTTTCATGATGTTTGTAAAGAAATTTTAACATAAGTATCGATTACAAAATGACGATATCGAAATTATATCACTACATAATTTTCAAACTTTCTTCCTGTCGCTTTGAATGGTGTCATTTTGACCAAACTTGGCGAATAAAATCCTGACATAATACCATTTAGTTTACACTTTTAATAAAAGGGTGTCACCACGCTACTTTTTACAATATCTCCAGGTGAATGGGTAATATGCGCCATGTAAATGGGAGAGAAATGTTAATATTTCGCTCATATTGAATAAAAACCAGCTTCCTAGGGGGTCAAAATATGACAAGGTTATAGGTCACATGTATTTCTAAGAGACTGAGTCAAAAAATTAGGTAAAAGCGCAATTTCAACAATGACAGGTGATGTTAAATACATGCGCTACAAAATAACCCATTTGCGGCAGGCTGGAGTTAAATCTGCGCAGAAACGTTCTAAAGCGCGTGCGCGTCCGAATTCGTCGTACTCTACCTTAACATGGATCTTATCGCCGTGAGCTTTGCCAAACTGAACGAAAGGGCAGTTTTTGATTGACTTGGCACGCCCAAATACTATAATCATCCTTGTTAACCTCGAAATCTGATTTTTACTGGAATAGTTAAAAGAGTTGAATCCCTAAAAGATATATATTAGCACACTTTGTATGTACCTCTATGGTATTAGATGCATGTCGTTTTGGTAATCCACTGTTTCCTCCAAGCGAAGGATGGATGTGTTGTTATCATGCAGTCTAGCATTTGAGGGTGGAGAAAATCTCCTGATTTCATCTTTGAGATCCATACATCGGATCGGTTAGATTTGAAAAGGGAATCGTCGCTCCAATCCTATTTTGACACCCCTCCTCCGGTCAGTCACATAGTATACATTAAGATGGACTGCTTCAGCGTTGACAAGCCTCGCGTCAATGACCTATCATACTTAAAATCTTCCTAAGTATCGTCATACGAGTAACTATGATATTTTCCCTCCTGCAAACTTTGTGGATGAGTTCAAAAGAATGATAATACCATTCATGAAAAGATGCAGCTACTTCAACTTACACACACTCTCTCTCTCTCTCTCTCTCTCTCTCTCTCTCTCTCTCTCTCTCATATTATTGGACACTTTGGTATGTATGTATGTATGTATGTATGTATGTATGTATGTATGTATGTATGTATGTATGTATGTATGTATGTATGTATGTATGTATGTATGTATGTATGTATGTATGTGACAGAAGGGAATGTGGCTGTTAGACGCGATTTAATATTGTTTGCAGTTTGAAGGTTCGTTCTGATACACAGATTATATATGAAGGAAGATGACACCATTTTGGTGACAGTATGACTTCGACATTTTATTTTCGGTGCTCTTCTCAGAATCTCAAGTATATAACAATGCAACGACAGCCTTTTGTTCAATTTTTCCTAAATGTCGCCAAGATAAGCTGGATCCCAGTTAAAATGTATAGTTGGCGTCTCCTGACATTACAGCACCCTTACCGTTGAAAGAAATGACACAATGGGACATGGAAATTGGTAGGACTAACTTCAATCCACGTTTCTCTTTTTAGAAACAAGATCCTCAGTTCTCCTGGTGTGTGTACGTTATGACGATATTAAAGTCACCATAGAGAAATGCTAGTGATTGGTGACTTGCAACCAGTGACGTCACATACCCCAGTATAGCATCCCAATAATCTCTGACGTACGTCGTAGGCTTGCCTATACTGAGCCCTCCAGCAATTTATATCAGTTAGACAATGCACTATCCTGAATCCAAAACGTTTACAGGGAAGAAATGCTGTGGAAATTTAGTACAACAAATTTGGAACCTCCCATGACCGTTACTATTTAGAAACATATAACTCCCTTTTTTCACCTCGATTTCCCCTTTACGTGCAACGTTAAAGGGTACTCCATTATTAAACTAAAGACCAAGTGAACACCTACGTGTAATTTTGATTAGGTTACGGAGTAATATTAAAGACGATCTTATGGAAATGATAAGGTTTCGAAGCTTTTTGATATTTCTTATGGCTTCCGTTTTTCTTATCCCGCCTACTTTTCCGAAAGGTTAACGCTATCGACGCAGGCAAAAATCCAGAATATAGCTCTTAGATTATCTTAATTTCCTATGCAGTTCTGGGTAGATTCGCCTTCTCAAATGTAAATTGCATTTAGTAATTCGGAGCCCTCGGTTAATAATACTTCACGACGCAAATTACACCGACTTAAAAAAAGGATAAAAAGCATCTTCGGCGTATCATACTTAGATGTAATTCATATCTTTCTCAAGTTTATTTCAAGTAATGTACCCTTAGCCCACCAGATATGTATATAAGTGATGAAGTCATATACTATCAAAAGTTGAATAAACTGTCGCAAAGGTTGGACTTGAAGTAGGACTACGAAAAGTGGGTCTCTTGTACCATGCGCTACCCTAGGCCTACCTTACACCCCCTTAGGTAGCATGGAACTTTTAAACATCTAAGCCTGATCTTCTTTGTCACGACTAGAAACGATATGTATGATACTGTTTACTAACCATGTACCTTCAAGAGGATTATCGTAAGAGAAAAAAATACATTTCTTTTTTCCGTTTCTATTTCTCTATCTCCCTCGATTCATAAAATGATGAAGAAAATTCAAAACAGGCAAACATTTACAGATGTATATTAATTTTAACAGAAGATGAAAACTTTTGGGTTCCATGAGATTTTCATTTCTCTGGAAAATGCTGATAGTTTAAAGCTTTGCTGTGTTGCCTTTATCGCCAATAATCATTTCACAGTCAAGCATAAAAGTTTGATAACCGTCCCATTCATCTTGTTGAACAAAAGGCTCGCCGACCAGTCCAGTTCATAAAACCTTGGATGACTAGAAACAGTTATCTGACTACATTGAAATACAAACCGGAAATCACCTCAAATTTTAAAAAGCAATCGCGCAAAGCAGTAATATTGTCCCATCGCCTTAATATACACTCACAAATTTCTTGTGTTCAATACAGACTAGTCATCGCAGAGTGCAATATCCTACCACAGCAATCTTCTTCTTCTGTTTAATATTCCATGCAACTCGGCGACACGCTCCTCTTAAAGTCTGGTAATTGGCCTAACAAAAAACGTAGGAGTCCTGAGGTCGGGATCAATTGCAATATCGTTTTAGAAAAACGTAGAGCTACTTTCGGTGCAACACACTATAAAAAGAAAGTTCTAACACCAATATTAGTAAAGAGCGAATATCAGTGACAAATGTGGTATTGATAGTTATTGATACGTTTAATAACTATGCATTGTAGCAACGATATGACTGCTAATATATATATATATATATATATATATATATATATATATATATATATATATTATATATATATATATATATATATATATATATATATATATATATATACACAACTGAGTTGACCAGGATAATCTAAATTACATTTCCACTACAAATTTGTTTCGCATGGGACAGCAGAGCCGTCTACAGTCATCGGTTGGCTGTGTTCGACTGAAACGTTTAGGCTGCCGATTGATATGTTGTTTGGGGGAAAATAATTTCCTTTGTTTTTGTTGTTGTATGTTGTTGGCACCTGTTTGGTTGGTGTAAAAAGTTGCATAAATTAGTGGTTGCTACTTACTTCACAGGAGAAATTTTCTCCTGTGTCTGCAGATTGATACTAGCCTACTTCGTCATGCAGACGGCTCTGCTACGAAACAAATTGGTAGGGGAAATGTAACTTAGATTATCCTGGTCAACTCAGTTGTGTCTTTAGCTCTACTCTAGTATTAGGCACTCTACTCCAGATGATCTTTAACTCAACAAGTATATATATATATATATATATATATATATATATATATATATATATATATATATATATATATATTGGTTAAGCGGGAAATCTACAAAAGTTTTTTTTTATTTTTGCGTCCATTTGTCTGAATGGCGTCTATTTGTCTGAGTATTCAAGTTCAGACAATAAACAAAATCACACATGCTATCAAATGGTGGAGTGAAGAGTAGATCGTTAACACTGCTTCGCTCAGTAATGCCATGATATCAAGATAACTACTTAAGTTGTAACTTACTCGAACTAGAACGGGTAGAAGGCAAGGAAGATGAGACGATATATCTTCGATTGTTGCAAAACGGTTGGGAATATTTATAGTGGTGACGTCACCCACGAAACGCGATAGCGTTTATTTGTTTTGCTATTAAAAAGAAGTTTGCCGCCTTCCGTAATACTATCCACTCCATTAACTTAATCACATTCTGAATTCTTCAGTGCAGCTATAGATGCAACTGAGGCACTTGAAAAAATTTCAAAGGTTTGACAGAATGGTATAAAATGATTTCTTAATGTGAGATCGGAGATCAGTTCCTGTTGCGACACGTGGCACATATTTTGAATTAAGCTGGTTTAATTCAAAGGCCATTGGTCAAATAGGCTTTAGAATCCACTCTGCCCAAATTACCCTGTTCTACTATTACACTATTTAATCGTGCTCTAGACTGTGGCGAGATATGAGGCATAAATTCATAGCCAACCGGGGAATATCAAATGGAACAACGACCTAGATAACATTCTCCCGCAATTAAAAGATTTTTCGCGCTTTCTCGGCTACTATTATACCGTAGCGGCATGTCTGTACACTTCGGCGCGAAGCGTGGCCCCGTAAATCATTATCCTAAAACACGGGGGGATTTGTATCGTGAGCGGAGCCTGGATGTTTAGAAATCTCCGTTTTTTCAATTGAAACTTGATTTGATTTCTACAGTATTTGTCCCACGTGATAAGCGCCTGATTCTGACGCTTCAGGACTTGTGCTAGCAGTACAGTCCATTCTGAACACACTTGTACCTTTCATTGATAGTACAGATTCTTCTGAATAAATTGGTATTTTGTTGTCCATAGGGGCCTCTGACATGGTGATACTCAGTTTCAATTGGGATTTGATAAGTAGGTCGGTTTGAATAGATTGGGGGGTTTACCAGTAAAAATATCAAGTGTTCCTCTACGAAGACTGGTGACGTCAGAATATTGACCCGATGAAAATTGAAAAAAAAACTCTGCAGATAACTAAGCTTATAGTCTAGATTCCTGATAAGGTCAAATAAAAAAAAACATGTGTGTTTCCGGTAACCCAACCTACCCTAGAAAAACCCATAGACCCTAATAGACATTTGTTTTCGCATTTAACAAAAATAGAGTTAATTTTCTAAATTTTACCGCATGCTATTATAATGGCCTCAGCCAACAAAAAGAAAGATAAAAAGACTACCTACCTAACTACCCCAATTTTCGGAGTCATGTTACAGGAAACATTTTTCTTTCATTTTGCCTCAGTGACTCATGACATTTTCCGTCAACCCGATAATTCATTTTAAGAATATAGCGACCCATTAAAAATCGAACTCGGCCAGGATATAGGAAAAAAATGTATAATCTTCTTATTAGACATGAAGGTTTCTCATTCGTCTGGTACATTCTTTTTGGGAGTCTTTTGGCGTTCTGGAAATATGATCGGCTTTAACAATAAATAGTTAATTTGTCACCTAATAGCGTTCATAATTAGAGGTTATTACCCAATATCGCCTGTTCCTGTGTCGTATCAGCATGAGTGTCATTTGTGCTGCGTCAGACACGAGACGAAGTCGAGTTTTTCTGACGAGTGTCTGACGCAGCACAAATGACACGAATGCTGATACGACACAAGGAACAGGCGATATTTGGTAATAACCGATTTATCATATACCCATGCCCATAATTTCAGGGAATTTTACTAATAGAACGAAAAACCTTTAATTTTGAGGCTTTACTTTATTACGCCTTGCGCATAAATATCAGAATGTTTATGTGAACAGGCTTCATTCATAAAGTATACGACGAAGATGTCAACATCACGCGCGATATCGCTGCAAGTCGTCCATATCTCAATGAAACCCAAGAAGAAAGACATCGGGATACAAAAATCGTCATACAGAAGGAACATTTTAAGGTGCAATATGCTAGTACAACTGTAACCGATCAAAAACTGCTCAGCTTTAAATCTATCCTGATTTCGATCGTCGTACGGCACGGAGCTCGCGCGGAGAGGGGACGCCATTTTGTTAGTTTACCTTTAGAGTTGCCATGTCAACAGTCGTCGCGCGCGCGACATCGCTGTCACGCCACGCGCTCACTGCCTGTTCGGTGGAGACCGTGCACAATGCCGGCGCCGTGCGAACGGCAGAATGTTTGCTAGAACTTGACAAAAAAATACCATGGGAAAACATTTCAAGACTCAACGTGATATTTCCGTATTTTGCAACCAGAAATACCCGTGTTCCTCGAAGCCCTTCAAGTTATTAAGTCGGCGACATCGCTTCGCAGGCGGGGAGCGGCAGCCATTTTGTTGTTTACGTTGTTTACCAACAAACTGCTAATGTAGTTCGGGAAAACCCTAAAACTGATGACGTTCATCGTGCATATCTCGACGTTTACCGTGAAATATTACGGCTGATATTTTACGTTGAACGTCACTAGGATGTAGCAATATGGGCATGGGTATATGATAAATGATTAATATCGATGTCCATCACAGGCCTGTCTGTCCAGCTTTACGCCACAAGGAAAGTATAGCGTTCTTGCCGTTTTTGCTACTTTGAGTTTAGGCCGACATTTGTCGTTGTTTTGAATGGAAAGTCGTTAAAATGTCGTTGTGTCACCAGGATTTGAAATCAACACTTACTGGTTTCTTCCATATGAAGGATATAACCTCTGTCACACACAGGCCTACTTATACGCTCTGCGAAGTCAATTTTTATACATTGATTTGTTCGCTTTTCGCTGCCCCAGTGCAACAAAGGTGACACAAACGGTTCTTTTCTCCAGTGAAGAGAGATAGCATTGTTAATCGTGAGATTATTTACAGTAAATCGCATGGATCGCTTTCCCTCTGGTAGTCGATAGTAAACATCTATCACGTGTACGTTTCCAAGGCAACTGCATTACTTGTAGAAATGGTGGCCGGTCTTTTCCATGACACTTCTTCTAAAATAACGGAACTCAATTATCAAATAGTCCCGACTTGTCTATAAGTGCCCATCGACGACTCTATTTCGGTAAAAAGGTAAGCATTCACGTTCCAATTTTCTTCGTATAGGGTCTTTTCAGTGATCACAATTCGTAAAATGAGGAGAACACTTTTTCGCACAATACTTGTTTTTGGATCTATGAAAATAAAACTACTTTTAGCTTTCGAAAACTGCCTCTATTGTGTAATAAATGTTTTATTTTCACTCTGTGTATAGTGAGCTGCTTACGGTCTGATATTATTCCAAGTAGGTCGATAAAAGCTTATTTCCTTGGCGACCAGTTCTATAAATGGACCGGTATAAATTTTGGTAGATAAGCTTTAGAACTACAGCCTTCTTCGGAGTGCCTTTGGTTAAAGAATGGATTCAATGAATATGAGTCAGCTGCATGTGAAAATAATCATTTTATTTTTAGTAGTTTACGTCATCCTTACGTAAATGTTTATCTTTTCCTTTCATACGGACAATTTACAAAAGCATCAAAGAATGGGTGATAACCTTTAAGAGCAAGCAATAATAGTCACGATGACTATAGTACTGAAATACAACATTTGAAGGCTGTCCAAACTCCATTTTTCTATGTTGAACAGTAAGCTTTTAATGTTATCTTGAATTCTGGATGGCAGCAATTAAGGAACCTTAACGGTGAATTCATCGATTAAATTAATGAGTATCTGTGATCTACAAACTTTTGTCATAACTTTATATCTGTGGTCATTCTTGAACATTTTATGGAGTGATTTTGTAAAAACTGTGACGTCATGGATATCTTTAGTTCGATTTACATAAAAGTCACGATCTTCATTTGAGTTCAATATGAAACATGGAAGACTAGTAGAATACACCAAGGGTAAAGTAATGTATCTCCTCTCTGTATAATTCCAAACATAAAAGAAACAGAAGTATCCTTTAATATCCCTGAAGAAAAATAATTGCCCACACTGTCACCATGTTGCACAAGTCAATGGACTCTGCCTAAGAGTAAAATATACTTTGCCAGTACCGAAGTTCTTTAAATGCGACGATTTAGTCACAAACGTCATTTCCGGTAACCCTTTGCCATTTTAATGTTTACTAGCATATTAGAATTTGACAGACATCTCAGCGGCGACTAGGAATAGTTATTAGGATGCACGACGTTGTTTCTTCGGTTTTGCTCTTTTTGTTGACCGCTATACGAAGTGCGATTGTCAACCTGAACTGCAGAAAATGTACAAATAAACGCATAAAAATTGCAAAATGTAAAACCGAGTTAAATAGGACGACTCACAATCTATGATAGCTACTGTATGTGAAACACTGAGATGTACACTTGAAGAACACAGAACCAAACCTTCATTGCTAAAACAATTATATGCTTTCTTAGGGGGCCTCCTTAGCTTTATTAAGCAACTTAACCCTCAAGGATTATGGCCATTTGTAAAATGTTCAGTGTGAGCCCATAATAATCCTCAGTCTAGCCCATAGGGAACTTGACTTATAGCATTGTCGTGTAGGTATAAAACAGTTCACATAGACCACAGGGCATTTCAGGCACTATTCGTCTAAGAGTTATGATCAATAAATGCCATGCATTAAACTTTTTTTTACTATACAAGCCTTGACTGTGTCGTATCTGTGCCTTTTACTTTACCCTAGCTATCTCTGTATAGTATTTCAAAGAAAACAGTTTATATCTCTTAATTATCCTCCCTTATCCCCTTCATTAGGCTGCGTTCACAAAAAACGACGGGGGTGCGGCTGGAGAAATTGCGATTGAAATCTAATTTTTTTTTCAGATCCCCCCTCAATACCCTAAAAAAAATTAACCCCCCTCCCCCTCTATATGATCAAAATTTTTCATGTTCACCAAAACTATTACAAGCCCGCATATCTGTAAAGGATGTGCAGAAAAAATAAACACGTATCGCGCCATTCCGCTCGCAGATGTTGAACACTACCTGCTATTAGAAGTTTGTTAAGTCATATTCATAAGGCAAGTTCTTAAATTAATTCATTTTTAAACGCATCAGTGAAATTTTTAGATTTATCAATCTAAGCCAACTTGAGTTAATCCACCTCTGGCCAGGTCAATTGCTTCTGCCGAAGAGCACACAAAGTGACGATCATAAAAGAGATTAGGCAAATTGTGAATTCTGGCTACTGAGCACAGTGACCTACCAAAAATTGTTGTCAAACGTACAAGACATATATGAATGCTACTCAAAATTGAGAATACCATAAGGTTAAATTATTCCATCAGATAAAAGTTTTAATCTCTGAAATTTTGGCTGTAATAATGACAAATTTGGTTAAAATCAATAATTCCATTTAGTCACATATTTTTTCATTTAATATTTACTGTCAAATTGTGAACGCATCCTTAATTTGTAATGGTGATCACCAAAGGCCGGGGGGTTATCGCCCTGACCATATATCTCGTTAACGGCTCATGAGGTCCGTCTTTTACCTAATGAGCTGCTAACGAGCTATTTGGTCAGGGCAATAAGCCCGCCCTATTGGTGATCAGTAGAACAAATTAATGAAGGGAATTCTGGAGAGTAATTAGCAGATGGGGACTTTATTCTTTGAAATAATATACAGAGATAGCGAGGGTAAAGTAATAGGCACACATCCGATACATGTAAGGCTTGAATAATGAAAAAAGTTTAATACATGACGTTTATTGATCACAACTCCTAGACGAAAAGTGCCTGCAATACCCTGTTCATAGACATGATCGCATTAGTTCCCTCGCTCGAGAAGCGTTTCATTTGACGATACATCAAATTCAAAATAAGCCGATTACTTTTATCTACATCCTTCGAGAAGATCTAGGACACTTATTTTTTATTTAGAAAGGACTCGAGGGCTTGTTGCAGGGACCCAGGTTATCTGCCGAAAGGGTAAAACATGCTTTGAGGAACTGAATCTCTATAAAGCTGGCAATCCAGTCACCGGGGCATTTTTTTTAAAATCCCCCTCTGTCATTTAGAAAGTTTACTGAAAAATCTTGAGTAGGCAGCAATACATAAAGGAGCTAGAAATAGCTATAGTAATGCATGATAGTGTTTCTAAAGACGGTTTTATCCCCAAAATAGGTGATCTTTTGAGAGTGTTTGATTGCCCCTTTCCCCAGCCTGCAGGGATTGTGACGATAAACTTAAAAATACAGGCTTAAAAGTTAGTCAATATATTGAAGTAGGACGACAGTCAGATTACGTTTTCGAAATGGAATAGTACGTTTCCGAAGTAGAATAATTAGATAGTATTCCCCAGTATTTTTGTCCATTCGGCAAAGGCAAATACATGTACGAGTGACATAATGAGCGTGTCACCACTCTGTCCCCGACTCATGGTGACACGGTCATTACGTCACGACTATTTTCCGAGCTGAACTAAGAGAAGTACTAGTGAAAATATACTCATCACAGCACAAGCCAAGAATTCGTTATTGTTTCGCAAAATAAAAGGAGTTTTTCTTGACGATTCAACGTTTAAACTTTTGAACTACTTTTGGAATAATATAAATATGCAGTGAACAAGTTGTCAAACATTTCTGGCCGTCAGTCGCGTAAGCAAGGAACAGGCGCTCACATTCGTGTACGGAGCAAAAGCAGACAATTTCTCAGGCTACACGTACCTTTCGCAAAGTTATTCATTGTTTTAAAGACAGCATGAACCTAGAAATTTACCTTAGACAAAGTTACGTTATTTTTCGAGAACAAACACTAACATCGATTCGGCCTCGGAAAATCCGGAAAGTATAGATTTCATGACATAACTTTTAGAGGCTCTGCATGCGGCCTGGACACGGCACGTTACTCCAGGTGGTGCAGTGAAAAATGTCTACAGGGTGAAAGTATACTCTCCTGCGTCGAAAATTCATGCGATTGAGGGGTCTGGATACGAACCCCTATGGCATATCGGCAACAACATTTAAACACGAGGACTAAAAATTTGCCAAGTGGAGAATTTTGTCATATCTAAATAATGTGACTAATTTTATGAAATGTTCGCATCTTACACAAATTTTGACCGTAGGAGAAACATAGGCCACCATGTTGTTTGTTTACATGATTGACCAACACATCGAAGATTGACGCAAAATAATTCCCACACACCAAAATTGATGACATAAACTCGGGCTGCTGTGATGCAGAATGACCAGAGGATAATACCATATTTTCTAAGAGATGCCAAACCTGGTTTGTACATATGATAATGCAAAACACGACATAGCTGTCTCGATTCTACTCAATCATAAATGAAAATAATTGATCATCGTAGTTTTCTTCGTCTGGGAACATTTGTGCAATTATCTTCAGCAGCTTTCACTCTCGGGATTATCTAAAGCACACCGTAGTATAAGGTTTACTGGTTCTGGGGTTACCGTGAGAACAGCCCCTTTCTAAGCCTCCATTCCACCCAGAAGGGCCCCAACACCATTTCAGGATTTTCCGAGGTCTTAACTTATACCCTTCACCACCAACCTATGACTGCCACCAGCCTAAAGCACTCTCCCCATTCCAGACGTTCAACCAATAAATAAGACCCCAGCAAAATGCGAACAGGTTGGAACACTCAATCAGCGAAATTAGAAAGCAAAGATGTATTTGTAGGAACACATTTGTCGAGAGAAGAACCATGCCATGAAGAAGCAATATTCCACCTTCGGCCAACAAGGAGATATGAACGGGCAAGCAGGGATTCCGAGAGGCTAGAAGAAGCTATTGGATCGGATGCATGATACAAAAAGATCCAGCAAGGAGAGAAGGCTACTCTTTCGATCCTGCTCCCTCCCATGTTCTTCAGGAGGCTTGAACGGGACACCAGGGGTGAAACTCTCGACGATTTCTGAGCTATGCTACAGGCTCGCCGTGACCTATTCCTATCGATGAAGAATATAGGCTCTCGATGGGTGCAAAAGATGCGAAGCGGTCCTACACTTTTGTCCATCTACAGGATTTCCCTTTGCAGCTTCGTGAAGTCTATAGGCTACAATAGCACTATTTCGTAGCTGCTGTATATGTTCAGGACATCGTGGATATGCGAGTCGATGAAAGCGGCACGCCGGGCTTGGCTTTCTGCGAATGGCTTCTACTACCAGAAAATTACAAATGGTTTCTTCAACCAGGGTCCCATGAGAGGCAGCCAGAGCGGCGGCCAGAGGATAGCAGTGCGCATACATCGGCGGTTGAGTATCTCGATACTACTTGCCGTTGTGGATCCGAAAACCATAGAACCTCCATAGCAAAGCTTGTATACTCGAAACGCAAGGCATGCAAGAGACCTGAGACCCATGTACATCCGAAGAGTAAGGGACTGGAGACCAACGTCAGGGGTAGGGCCTACCTAAGAAAGTGTAGGTTTTGAATGAAAATGACAGCCTTGACACTGTGCAGGATAGCTTGGGTAGGGAAACGATAGCTGCTGAAATGGAATCCGTAAGTTTGGTCATCTAAACGATAGCTTTGAACATATTTTGATGTTGATGCCATAAAACAAGATGGCTGACATCAAAAGCAGTGGAAGCGGCGGTAAGTATGTACACCTAAAGAGCAAGAGACTGGGCAAGCACTTACACACGATATCGACGCCACACAAGAGCAATAGAACCTGTCGCAGCTGCCAGGACGGATTACAAGATTGATATATAGTTGCATCACTGGAGAAGACGAGAATAGAGAAGATCTAAAATGCAATATTGTCGGCCTCCCCTTTTCAGACAAAAGTCGTTCAAACGATGAAAAATCAAGGAACCTACTATGAAACATGACACATGAAAATGGGGCTTGCTTATTTTCATGGTCACCTTCAGTAATGAGTAAATCTTCGTGCTGCTGAGGCATTCTGAAACATTTCTAAGGAAGTTAAAGAAAGAGGCAATGCTTTTAACGTGCCAGGACAAACAGTAAGAGGCCCTTCAAAATGGATTATTTACAAACAGCTAAGCTCGTATACCTATTAAAGTATATATTTTCTGAAAGCCTGGGCGTTGGCAAAATGCTGCACAGTGATTTGTATTTTGTAACCATTGTTTACATAAGGATAAAGTGGCAGGAAATCACAAAAACTCGGTTTTTACCTTCTTTCCTTGTACAAACGCTGCGCTGTTACCATTCGAAATTTGTTCTTTTGACAATTAAATGAACTCGAGAAGTGTGTATCGAATTTCTTTTTTCTGTCCAAGTCGTTTTGTTACAGACTGTCAAAGGTGGTACACCGGGGATCTATCACCAGTCTGAAAATTGTTATGTCACAAAAAACGATCTAGAACCTCAAGCAAAATATAGATAGAGTTTACAAGATTGATAATATAGGTTAAAATCAGCTATGTTTGGAACCGAAACACTACAGCGTTTGACCATGCAGGGGAACATGAAAAGCTATCTTCAGAGGCTTTTTAAATTTCATGCTAACTTACCCTTATGCAAATAATTGTGATAAAGTACAAATCATACCATCTACCAATATCTAGGGTTTCAGAAAAATATTTTTATGGGATTACGAGCTCATTTTTTTTCTATTTTGCGGACAATTCATTATTTGGAACGGCCCAATATCTGTACCTGAACTGTAAATGTAAGAACTTCAGAAAGGACAGAAAAGAAATTCATCGAAAATGGTGTTTTCTATTTTATGGCTTCCAAAACGTCAGGAAAGTTTCTTCTCTGTACATGAAGTTCCCTAAGAAGTTTTGCCTGTGTGATTTCCTTTACAGTTAAGGAGCCTTCTTCAGAATGCTGTCTCCTTAGTTTCTTTATGAATCGACTAGCCATAGCAGTAACCCTAAGTAGCTTTATCAGTGATGAGAATTTCTTGTCATCGATGCCAAAGGGGCTAGTTGAGCTGCAGTCTTCCCCAGACAACAGACCTGTTTCATATAGTATTCTTGTTGTTTCTTCTGATTTGATAGTTTGCAACAGTTCTTTGTTGACTTCAGATACATTCCAAGTTGGCCAAGTGTCTTCAGGATTACACAACCAATTCGGACCATGCCACCATTTTACCGAATTTTCAAGTTCATCATAGGATATTCCTCTTGTCGCTATGTCAGCAGGGTTATCCTTAGTGTCAACATATCGAAATTGGATGCAAGAGTTGGATTTAATTTCCTTCAGTCTGTTTTCCACAAACACAGTAAGAGGCTTCTTACTTGTCATCCATTTTAGCACGCACTGAGAGTCTGTCCACAACATTTTGTTTGTAATCGGAAGTGAAAGTTCCTTCTCTACAAAGTTGAGGGCCCGTACACCAATGAGTACGGCAAGTAATTCAAGTCTTGGTACACTTATTTTCTTCATAGGTGCAAGACGGGTCTTGGAGAACAGTAGATTGACCTGACATGATTCCCCTTTCAGGTGACGCAAGTAGACAGCTGTCGAATAAGCACGAGTAGAGGCATCACTGAAGCACATCAGTTGATATTTGAAGATTGAGGAAATAGACTGCAGTGCTTCTCGCTTTGTAGACACTACTAACAGCTTTTCTATGACATTCTCCATCTCTACTTTGAATCAGATCATGAACTTTCCCCAAGTTCCATGATCCACGTAGTAATTGTCCTTGACAATCACAACATCGCCAGTCTTTGGTTGAGAAGGAGCTTGAATTCTTGGTGCACTTAAATGTCTCTGGCTTCTCTCTCTCAAATTGAGTATGTAACTATCTCTCCACCTGTTCCAGAATCCGTTGAGAAGTCGTTGACCTTTCTTCCAGGTTTGTAAGAGTTTCTCAGCAGATGAAATTCTGGGTTTGTACTCTAGGTCAGGATCATCAGAGTCAGGCTCAGCATCGGGCATTCCAGTCTTCGGATTAAGAGTCAGGAAATCTGCTGGAGTCAAGGTTATTGATGAGTTGATATCATCATCTACGTAAACAAGTGGGCGGGTGTTCACAACAGCTTCAGCTTCAATCATTAATGTATGAAGTTGGTCGTACGTGAGACATGCTTTTCCTATGGCTTTCCGTAGGCACTTCTTAACACATCCAACAAGTCTCTCATAAAATCCTCCCATCCACGGAGCAAGTTCAACGATGAATTGCCACTTGATACCTTGATCACTCATATACTTTCTGACACCACGGTCCATGATGACATTCATCCATACTTTGTCCAAGACAGACTTTGCTAGTTTGAACTGAGGAGCGTTGTCAGAAATTATTTGCTCAGGGGTTCCACGGCGAGCAATAAATCTCCGTAAACACAGGAGAAATTGTTCTGCTGACATGTCCTTTATCAGTTCAAGATGAATTGCTCGCACAGCTAAACAAGTGTACAAGCAGATCCAAACTTTCTTTGTACCCGAAGTTTCTTTGATGAACAAAGGTCCAAAGTAGTCAAGTCCAGTATATGTAAACGGCGGTGATTGAGTCACTCTCTTCCTTGGCAATGGTGCCATAGCCGGCATCTTATATGGACCGCCTTCAGCTCGTCGACAAACTCTACAGTCATGGAGGATTCTTCTCACTTGTGAGCGACCTTGAGGGATCCAGTACTCGTGGCGAGTCTGAGCCAATGTCTGTGAAGTTCCTGAATGAAGAAGCTTTTGATGATAGCTCTCAATCACAAGTTTAGTGAAGTGGTCCCTCGTAGCGAGCAGTTTTGGGCAAAGAGCACCTTCAGAAAGTTCAGAATTTATGAGTCTTCCATGGCAACGAAGTAGCCCTTTATCATCTTTACCACTTCACTAAACTTGTGATTGAGAGCTATTATCTGTCACGAATAGAGAAGTTCAACTACCTGAGGAGTAAACTTCATGGTGATGCACTGAACGCTATATCAGGTATGACCCCTTGAAATGAGAACTATGATGTGGCCGTGAGAATTCTTTGTGAGAGGTTTGGAGATAATCAAACTGTAATTAATGCACACTACTCGAAATTGATCAGCCTGCCAGTATCTGCAAATCAAGCAGGCAGTCTACGAACGCTATACGATGGTATCGAAAAACACTTAAGAAGTTTAGAGGCCATTGGACAGGATGTTAATCAGGACATTTTTGTTTCTATCATCACGTCTAAACTTCCCAAAGAGGTACTGTTCCAGCTCGAGCTGCAAAAGGGGTCTAAAGAGAAATGGACAGTATGTAAACTCAGAGAACTCCTTGAACGGTATGTCATGGCTGCCGAAGCAACTGATAGACAGACATCACACAACTTTCCTTCCACAAAGGACAAAGCAACCCCTAAGAAGTCACCTTCAGCATCCAAGTTGTACGCAGAATCATAGGTATCATCTGCTCAAGCCTTGGTTATTGGCGAGAGGGGACCAACTCATCAAGCCAGTGAAAAGCTCAGATGTTGGGAAGTCAGTTAAGTTTCGGCAGCATCACAGGTCAGCAGTTGAGGGCAGCGTAGTTAATCACGTGACGAAAGTTGATAATGCAGCAACAACTTTAATTCACTTAGAAAGAACTCCTATACATTACAGTTAGTAAACTGTCTTGTTTGGCACAGACAAAAATCTTTGTGCAGTTGACATCTTTGAGAATCGGCAGAGTCAAATATTTCTACTTCCAGGAGTTCCAATCTCATATCCAGTTGTATAGTTTGTTTTCTTGTATTGTGACAAAACCATCTTTATCGTATTTACAATAAAAATAGAGAAAAAACTAGACAAGAAATTAGAAAAGATTTGGACTTATGCAAATGATCTAAATGAGCATGCAAATTTTGTGCATGTCATTAGAAAAGAGTCAAAGTTCAAGAGCATAAAAGTTACACAGAGTTCATGAATATTTACAAGTTTAGTTACTCAGAGCCAACTTATTTCACAATACTATCCACACTGGAAATGTCCACACAAGTAATATCGTGGAGATTCCGCGAAAATGGTTCTGACTCAAAGAATACATTGGTTCTTGAAGGTATTACATTATCTCGTTCTTGGTCAATTCTAGGTCGTTCCTTGTATATGAATTCCTTTCTTATCATCTATGTTTTTAAGACGGTGTAACATGAGTTCAAACAGACGCATATCTCTCATGCGAATGATATTATAGTGTATCAACTCTTGACACGGGTCTTCAGAACATTGAGCTTTGTTTTCTTGTTAACCCAACAATTAGTAACCTGTCCTATTAACATAAAATGCATGTTCATAGAATATAATATACCTTTTGTTTTAAGGCAAAAATCCTTCAAATGATGAAAGACCGCGGCACCTATTTAACCTTTGAAGATGACACGTGGCCATAGAGTTTGTCCATTTCAAGGTGATCTTTGATGATATACAAACTTTCGTGTTACCAAGGCAGTGAATGCGTTGACAAATACTTTCAGTGGAGCTGAAGAATAGATGGGCTCAGAAGAAAAATTCTGAAAAGAAATTCCTTGAAAATATTTTAGCGATAAAAGGTATTATGCTTATCCCTAGAAAACTTTTGATTCATTCTTGCTAACCTTTAGTCACAGGTGTTATAGGTCACCAATATGAAATTCGTGTCTTATCATATAAACATTTTGGACGGTATTATGGGCTCGCAACTCTCAGGTGAATGATATTACAGTGTATCGATGACATTATTGTCTAAAAACGTAACCACTTTCTGCCATGACTTCGAGTTAAATGTATGACTTCAAGATTAACAGTTTATGATAGATATGTGCCACATGTTGGAAAAACATCCAGACACTTTCAAGATAGGTGCAACAGTGCTTGGTTTAATCAACGACAAGAACTACATCTATCTCCATTTTCGGAAGGTATTTTGTATTTTATATATATATATATATATATATATATATATATATATATATATATATATATATATATATATATATATATATATATATATATATATATATATATATATATATATATATATATATATTGTTTGATATTGTGTGTATATATATACTATTATGTCAGAACAAAGTTGAAGTCACAGGTGTATTTTAATCACTAAATTAAGTAATAAAGTACACGCTGTAAAAGTTTACAAGCTACTTATCTCCACTGGGACCTCACAAAGCTCAAGAACTGAGTCAGAAAGACTGATGAGTGAGAAGTCCGTAGGCGTGCAGGCTTTAGGTTGGTCTGTGCAAAATCCACAGAATAAATCCAGCGTGAACGTGAAGGTCCAAAATAGTCTTGAAGTAAACACGTCAGTGACACTATCCCAAATGACAGCCTAAAATCTGTACCATACAGGTATTTATTATACTAAAATGATTATATAAGATATCAGAACAATCTCGAATTTCTATGGATATGCTTATTACTTTTCTAAAAAATCTCCTTAGTAGTAATCATGAACTTCCAGAAGTTCTAAACATGACTAATTGAATTCAAGGTCAAGGAGGAGAATGGTCTTAAATGACCTTCAGAATGTTCTGGACAAATTAAACTAAAGTCATGGACGGAGGAAATGACCTACATAACAATACATACATGTTGTTTGATATTGTACCTATAGAGCGCTTATACTAACTGTTCAAAATTTGGCAAAATATGCAAATCAGTGACAATTCACATGCAAGTGCAAAGGCAATCTCACAAGGTATAAATATAACAAACATTTCATGCATATCTAACATTTTGTCAGGTATGTCAAGAAGTGTTCGCCTGACGGTAATATGACTATGGAATATACAAATTATTGAATTAAATTATTGAATTAATTAATTAATTACATACAAGTAATTGCAGTAATTCTATTAGATGTAAGTATCATTACGACTATTCTCTGTACCAATTAGTAAGAAAGTAAGCATTTAGTGTCAACTATACTTTCCTATGTTTAGAAGTCGTTAAATACAAAAAGAACGACCGCCAAATTTATGTGCAAGAGCCGAGCAAGATCAATTCAAACATATATCTAGTCCTGTTGATTCTAGATACCAGCTTACATGAGTAAATTATTTTAAAACCCCATTAGCTGTATATTTTTGGTTTCTTAATAAGATGGTTTGAAATCAAATGCAACTTATGCAAAACTACTGACAAAAGCATGATCACAGAACATTTTAAAATATTAACAATCAACGTACAACGTAATAACAACTAAATAATTTACGAGTTTCAACTCAAGCATGGCTGCCACATATATACGTGTGTCAAACGCCTGAATTGAATCCCTCAAATTCATGACCAAGAAATAAAAAGGTCACATTTTCAATGATAATATGGCTTAATGAGAGGAATTCATAACATCTCCATGAAGATTGGATGATAATTTTTGGTAAGCAAAATGCAAAACGAAACGGCTAACGGGGCTTGATCCCTTTCGAATGACACTGAAAATTCAACCGTAGTCGCCCTCACGTTCCAGGAAGGGGCCATGGCCACATGTATGCAAACCGGCGAAAAATGAGGAGGAAGTATTGTAGACAGCACTTTCAAAATTCATGGTCAAACTATCAAGTCGACATGAATCCAATGGCAAGGTCAGTATAAAGATAATTAGTGTGTGTAAGTGGAAAATACCTTGAAGACGGATATAAGGACTCTCTAACTTTCTCAGTACAAATTTGGTCTACGACTTGAGGGGTCTCATTTTGAACCTCATGGAGTAAACAAAGTTTTCACCGGTGTATACTGTATTAGTGATAATCAAAAACTGTATTTTCACCATAGAGTTAACACAAGGATGAGGCCATTTTGAATTTCAAGACTAAGTGTCAGTAAATATTGGGTAATTTGCTTCTGTAGTACCAAATTTTATACTGTGACCCCTGATCTTGATTTCCAAAAGGAATTGTTTAGAATTTCATCGAGGAAAATTTGGGGAAAAGCTTAAGTGTTTTTATTTCGAGGCGTGAACTACTTTAAAACAGCAGCCACTATGCATATGATATGTCTCAGAACTCTTTTTTTGAGAAACACCTCCTTAAAATGAAAATGATGGGAATAAGCATGTATCATATGATTCCTTATATTGAGATGAGTGTCCATATTTATTTTTAAGCCTGATCAAGAAAAGGATCGCAAGCGTGAGTCACCATCCAAGGACATCGGTGCTTTTGAAGCAGGAGCCACAGATGATGATGACACTAAGTCTGTTACAGAGGTTGTTCACTTTGACGTCAATTCTGCATAAAGTTCAATGATCAGGTTCAGAATTGTGAACTATGTACACTACCGATATGGGCCGTGAGAAATCAAACAAGTAAATAATTGTACTGGTGTTTATGGTGTTGGCCGTTGATATGAACCTTGACCCTAAATACGTCATTGCCAGAGAGGGACACTAATGATGAGATGGTAATTGTATGTAAATAACCACTGTACAGATTGTATATAGGAGGTGCCTTTACCAACACAAGCACCTTGGGAGAAGGGATAACACCTGACAGTATGTAACATGTTTGTACGAGAAATAAACGGCGTCATTTTGAGGACTGGAGCCTGTACTCTGTTTCTGTATCCCGACGACCCCTCACCGACTATTCCCCGAAGGAAGACTGTGAACTGTAATAAGTCTTATCCGTATCTCAAAGGAATATCGCCCTCATGTTAGTTCAGTTCACAACTTATGTAGAAAAGTTAACTCTGAAGATCAACAGTTTGTAAAATGTCCCACCTTATACGAGCCTAACAAGTCCAATAAAGCTTCCGTTAAAGGGGGGATCGTCCTGCCTGCGGCTGCGTGACTTTCTCTTTGATGACTCTTGTCGCTTCCCACAGATAAGAAATGCGATGCGAACCCTTCGTTTGATGCACGTTCATAATTCTGAAGTTTTGGGGCTTTCCAATCACTACAAGATTTGCCAAATAAACCTTGGTTACGTCCCTTCTTTTATATGTAGCGGCTTTGGCCGCAGTCACCAGTTTCGGTACAACCGCGTTTTTTTTTTAATTTTGGATATGCATAAGGGATGTTGCTTAGCCAACTCATACACTTATATAATCGATGCATCATGATCATGTAAATATGCGGTAGAATAACATCTCCCCTCAACGTGACTTAATCGTCACTCAAAACGCCTTGGCACCATATTTGATTGCAAACATAGAAAAGAGTCCTCGAAAGAAAATTCAACTTAAGTATGTATTTATTTATGAATTGGTTTTGATATGTTGAGAGCAAATGCGTCACGCATACACAGACTGGATTTTTGAAGCAATTGCCTCTGTGAGGATTTGAAGTCGTTGAACCGTCCTGCAGGGCCACACTACCCATTAGCAATATTAAAGACATATAGTTGTTGATTGAAATATAATCTGGGTAATGAAGAGTCTATCCAATATCCGAGTTATTATGACACACGTATTGTGATCGAAACACGATGACGTTACCATCATCTTTCATCTTCTTCTAAAATATTTCTTCGATCAATTTCACTGTAATGTGCAAAAAGAGGTGTATAGTTCCCTTGTCCCCGGAACATACATTAGATAATCTAGTCACTAATCTACCTTATCACTTCACCAAAGAATCTTGGAGCGTTGCTTAGCTCTCCAAATGCATCTGCTCTCGATTAGAATGCAACGTTCGATGCGGTGACAGAGTTCGCAAAGTCCAAGATTTCCCTGAACACGAAAGAGAAAAAAAACACGAGCACTGGTGTGATATATTTCCTTTTAATCCAATCAAAGTATCACATTGCTGAAAAGAAACTATAGCGGTAGCAGGGCCTCTGTAGGCCATGACAATGATGAACATAGAATAAGGGCGATACGGCCAATCCGTTTCCTCACATGAACGGTTTGATTGCCCTAAACATTTTACTTTCCAGAACCTATTGGCAAAGAAACTGACATTTCGACTTAAAAACCTGGCCTGCTCGACTTACAGTCACTAAAGTCGTATAACCTGGATTAGATTTTCCGCCAAAATACTAATCACACAAACTGTATACTCATTGCCTAAAACACTCAACTCCGAACATTACCAGTAATTTCTGTCTATCGTCGACATTTGAAAAAAGAGAGGTAACCACGCTATAATGTTAAAATTTATTCTTATCAAAATCAACAGTTCTTGGAATTTCCGCAGTTCATTTAAATAATGCAAAGTTGTCTGTAAATCTAGAATTTAAACTCGTGGTTGCTTGAAACATCATTTGGAAAGGTAGTGAAACCACACAATATAGCCTTCAGGTGAAATTCTTGGTATCTCCAAACTTATAACATATGGAAAAGTAAGTTGCGCAAAACGTGTATTACTGTCATCGTTAGCATGGATGTATTGTCGTGCAAGAATAATTGCATTTTATGTAGGAAAATATACCTATTTGACATATTGATTCGCGGTGTACCTGCAGGGCGCAGGCGTGAGATTGCAGAATGTAGGGTCTCGTTTAGGTGCAACTGTCATCCTATGATATAGTTGGACCATTTGTTGAGACTGGCCTTGAATGTTCAAACGGTAGATGCACGTTGTAATGAAACGCACTGGTCTAAATATTTTATTATAACAGCGCAAGCGAAAATATCATGAAAAATAATCGAAAATAGATTTACTCAGAGAGTTCAAACTAACTACTGTCATAAGGTCATAATTTTGTCGATCATTTGTGTTGAAAGGAAATGAAAGACTGAAAGCGAGGTACTAAACAAAAATTCAATTTACGATGCAGTGGATGGCACGCTTAATGTCATTGTAAACAGGTGCCGAGAATCGCAGGCATACGGCAACAGGGCCACAGAGTGTACTTCAAATTTGACATTATGCCAATGTCACGTATGTGAACACGGCTAAATGAATGAATAATATGGCAGTGAGTCACTCACACGGTACGTCGTAAAAACAGTAACTAACTTTTTTTACTTCGACGAGAGCTCGAACCTGACACATACATAGTTTCAGTGAGTCAGGTTAACTGTGAATAGTTTCCATCCATGGCCAGTAGTCAAGAATTTTGCAGGTTTTACATTTTTACATTTATACATGCACGAAATACATTCTTTACATTTAATACATTCTTACATGAAAGGTCTGCACGAAATACATTCTTTACATTTAATACATTTAATACATTTTTTACATTTATGTCAAGAAAGGTTTGCACAAAAAACATTCTTTACATTTAATACATTTTTACATGAAAGGTCTGCACTAAATACATTCTTTACATTTAATACATTTTTAACATTTATTACACGAAAGGTGGGGTCTAGCTGGGTCTGCTTGGCTTGCATGAAATACATACTTTACATTTAATACATTTTTTACATTTATTACATTAAAGGTCTGCACATTTTTTACATTTAATACATTTTTCAACAAATGTCCGTACGAAATACACCGAACTCTCGGGCCTTCTCGGGAGTTATCGGACATCATCGGGAGTTTGAGCCTGTCTTGCACGAAATGCATTTTTTCATTTAATACATTTTTTACATTTATAACATGAAAGGTCTGCACGAAATACATTCTAAGGTCGGGTCGGGTCTAGCTGTGCTTGCAGGAAATACATTCTTTACATTTAATACATTCTTTACATTTAATACATTCTTTACATTAAATGCTTTTTTGGGGGTTGGAAACGGTAGCCGACTGGTTTTGTGTGAGGCGATGTGCCGTGAGTGTGTTGGGGATCGAATCTCGTTTGGGTTATAGTAAAAAAATTATTTCATAACATGTCAGCACAAATATCAGGACTTGCTTGGGACGGTCGGTCCGACCTTATCGTGAGTTTAGGCGGGCCTTGCCTGAAATACATTCTGTACAATTAAGGTAAAGGGCGACGAATTCGGACGCGCACACGCTTTAGAACGTTTCTGCGCAGATTTAACTCCAGCCTGCCGCAAATGGGTTATTTTGTAGCGCATGTATTTAACATCACCTGTCATTGTTGAAATTGCGCTTTTACCAAATTTTTTGACCCAGTGTCTTAGAAATACATGTGACCTATAACCTTGTCATATTTTGACCCCCTAGGAAGCTGGTTTTTATTCAATATGAGCGAAAATTAACATTTCTCTCCCATTTATATGGCGCAAATTACCCATTCACCTGGAGATATTGTAAAAAGTAGCGTGGTGACACCCTTTTATTAAAAGTGTAAACTAAATGGTATTATGTCAGGAGTTTATTCGCCAAATTTGGTCAAAATGACACCATTCAAAGCGACAGGAAGAAAGTTCGAAAATTATGTAGTGATATAATTTCGATATCGTCATTTTGTAATCGATACTTATGTTAAAATTTCTTCACAAACATCATGAAAACTATACATTCGATAGATATGGATCTTAAGTCTTGGTATTTATTAAAATTAACTCATTTGCTAAGCGTTTTATAATTGCTTTCTTTAGTTTAAGTGAATTATATCATTTTACTTATTTCTAACGACGCCATTTTAACGTCCGTTTCCATGGAAACGAGCGTGTGACCCCATTTTTTATTTCATTTTTGCACTTGCACAACTTCCAAGAATATTTGTGCAAAGTTTCAAGAAAATGACACCACAACTTAATTTGACGTAATTCGTAGTACTTCACCTTAATACATTTGTCGTAAAAATGTCCGCACGTAAGGACACGTTACAGGGGCCTTGGTTTAACTATCTGGACTTCGACATGGCCATAGGTGTGAATGGGTGCTGAATAACAATAGATTATGTAACACTTTGTTGTGTCAAACTTGTTCTAAGCGTCGCTCAGTGGTAATGTACGTTGTGCTAGGACAGTTTTCGCCCATTTTGAACTTTTACAAGCCACATCTACAACCTGCCCCGAGCTTATGATGTATTTCATGCAGAACGTTCATGTCATCAATGTCAAACATGTAAAAGTGTATAAATTGTAAAGAATGTATTAAATGTAAATGTATTGAATGTATTTCGTGCAAGCCCATCTAGACACGGTCCCGATCATAAAATGTATTTCGTGCAGACCTTTCGTGTAAAAAATATAAAAAATGTATTAAATGTATTAAATGTAAAGAATGTATTTCGTGCAAGCCCATCTAGACCTGGTCCTGATCATAAAATGTATTTCGTGCAGACCTTTCGTGTAAAAAATGTAAAAAATGTATTAAATGTAAAGTATGTATTTTGTGCAGACCTTTCGTGCAAAAAATGTAAAAAATGTATTAAATGTAAAGAATGTATTTCGTGCAAGCCCATCTAGACCCGGTCCGATCATAAAATGCATTTCGTGCAGACCTTTCGTGAAAAAAAATGTAAAAAATGTATAAATGTAAAGAATGTATTTCGTGCAGACCTTTCGTGCAATATATGTAAAAAATGTATTAAATGTATTAAATGTAAAGAATGTATTTCGTGCAAGCCCAGCTAGACCCGACCCGACCAAAAAATGTATTTCGTGCAGACCTTTCGTGACATAAATGTAAAAATGTATTAAATGTATTAAATGTAAATAATGTATTTCGTGCAAGCCCAGCTATGTATTTCGTGTAGACCTTTCGTGACATAAATGTAAAAAATGTATTAAATGTAAAGAATGTATTTCGTGCAGACCTTTCATGTAAAATATGTAAAAAATGTATTAAATGTACTAAATGTAAAGAATGTATTTCGTGCAAGCCCATCTAGACCTGGTCCTGATCATGAAATGTATTTCGTGCAGACCTTTCGTGTAAAAAAATGTAAAAAATGTATTAAATGTAAAGTATGTATTTGTGCAGACCTTTCGTGTAAAAAAGTAAAAAATGTATTAAATGTAAAGAATGTATTTCGTGCAGACCTTTCGTGCAATTCATGCAAGCCCAGTTAGACCCGACCCGACCAAAGAATGTATTTCGTGCAGACCTTTCGTGCCATAAATGTAAAAAATGCATTAATGTAAAGAATTAATTTCGTGTAGACCTTTCGTGACATAAATGTAAAAAATGTATAAAATGTAAAGAACGTATTTTGTGCAAGCCCATCTAGACTATAGACGGCCCCGATCATAAAATGTATTTCGTGCAGACCTTTCGTGTAAAAAATGTAAAAAATGTATTAAATGTAAAGAATGTATTTCGTGCAGACCTTCGTGTAAAAAATGTAGAAAAATAAATGTATGAAATGTAAAGAATGTACTTCGTGCAGACCTTTCATGTAAAAAATGTATTCAATGTAAAGAATGTATTTCGCGCAGACCTTTCGTGCTATAAATGTAAAAAATGTATTAAATGTAAAGAGTGTATTTCGTGCAGACCTTTCGTGTAAAAATGTAAAAAATGTATTAAATGTAAAGAATGTATTAAATGTAAAGAATGTATTTCGTGCAGACCTTTCGTGCAATTCATGCAAGCCCAGTTAGACCCGACCCGACCAAAGAATGTATTTCGTGCAGACCTTTCGTGCCATAAATGTAAAAATGCATTGAATGTAAAGAATGTATTTCGTGCAGACCTTTCGTGCAATTCATGCAAGCCCAGTTAGACCCGACCCGACCAAAGAATGTATTTCGTGCAGACCTTTCGTGCCATAAATTTAAAAAATGTATTAAATGTAAAGCATGTATTTCGTGCAAGCCGATCTAGACACGGTCCCGATCATAAAATGTATTTCGTGCAGACATTTCGTGTAAGAAATGTAAAAAATGTATTAAATGTAAAAAATGTATTTCGTGCAGACCTTTCGTGTAAAAAAATGTAAAAAATGTATTAAATGTAAAGAATGTATTTCGTGCAGACCTTTCGTGTGAAAAATGTAAAAAATGTATTAAATGTAAAGAATGTATTTCGTGCAGACCTTTCGTGACATAAATGTGAAAATGTGTTAAATGTAAAGTATGTATTTCGTGCAGACCTTTCGTGTAAAAAATGTAAAAATGTATTAAATGTAAAGAATGTATTTCGTGCAAGCCCATCTAGACCCGGTCCTGATCATAAAATGTATTTCGTGCAGACCTTTCGTGTAAGAAATGTAAAAAATGTATTAAATGTAAAGAATGTATTTCGTGCAGACCTTTCGTGTAAAAAATGTGAAAAAGTATTAAATGTAAAGAATGTATTTCGTGCAGACCTTTCTTGTAAAAAATGTAAAAAATGTATTAAATGTCTTAAATGAAAATATGTATTTCGTGCAATCCCAGCTAGACCCGACCAGGCCTACTTAAAAATGGATTTCGTGCAGACCTTTCGTGACATAAATGTAAAAAATGTATTAAATGTATTAAATGTAATGTATTTCGTGCAAGCCCAGCTAGACCCGACCCGACCAAAGAATGTATTTCGTTCAGACCTTTCGTGACATAAATGTAAAAAATGTATTAAATGTAAAGAATGTATTTCGTGCAGACCTTTCGTGTAAAAAATGTAAAAAATGTATTAAATGTATTAAATGTAAAGAATGTATTTCGTGCAAGCCCAGCTAAACCTGACCCGACCATAGAATGTATTTCGTGCAGACCTTTCGTATCATAAATGTAAAAAATGTTAAATCGGCAACTATTGGCCGTAGCTCATAGTTTCAGATTGTCTAAAGGACAGATCACAAGCGAGACGTAGAACGTGAACACAGCGATGCCTCGGGCGCTGTCTGGCAGGGGCTTCTGCAGGTCTTCCACGGAACCGAACTGCCATCACCAATATCCTGGACATGATTTCTAAGATGGAATAACTTCAAATACCACAATAAACCACCTTGCTGTTTAGTAATTCCTCATCTATCCTAAAACCTCACCAAAACCATGATAAAATGAATAGTCGAACCGAAGAGCCCAAAATATGTATGCGTGCAGAAAAAGCCAGAAATTTTTTGGTCAACAAAAAATTACTGACACGATAAAACCCTCAACTGTGATTAAATCACAATTACGAACGTCTGGACGAAATTTGTGCTCCAAACATTTATATATTCGCATATTCGCCAGCCGATCATGTTTTTACCACCGTGAAGGGTGTAGTCATGGTAGCAAACGTGCTCCGACTGATCTGAATTGAGATTACACGGTCTGGGTAGTTTTTCTTGTATTTTGTCCTTCACAAAAGATCCAACTACAGTCGCCACGTTGTACGAAAGGGCTGTGTCAATATGACGATATCCGGTGTCAGTAGCCGTCTTGACTGCTTCATGAACTGACGTCAATAGAGGCTTGAAATCGCGATGAACTGTAACATAATGTATGGCAGGCAGACAGACAGACCGAAGACGATGAATAGACAGACGAGACATATAGACATAGAAAGAACAGAGCAGACGCATATGAGATCAGCAGACAGATAAGGGTGCCTATATTGTTTTTGGTGGAGGGGAGGTGGAAATCAGCGGTTATACAAAATTTTTTTATGTAAGAGGGCAAAATTTACAATACACAATTTGAGGGGGTACATTATATAAAAGATACAGCGATAGCAGTAGTTGGTGAAACTGAGGAAAGATCTTAAGAAAGTAATGAAAAAAGTGATGACAGTTACATTGAAAAAGAACTGTAAAGTGACGAGATCTAGTCGACAGTGCACAACATGGAAATCAAGCTACTATGAAGACTAGACTGAATAACAGACACACTCATTACGCTATAACATAAACCCAATTTTAACAGGTGACAAGCAAGTTACACAGTTTAAGGCTCCTCTCTCCGTAACCGGAGTTTTCAGTATTTTTGTGTTCTGTGTTCAGCTTCAGTTTATTGATCAACTTCAAGCAGCATCATGTAGTGCGAAGTGTTCAGCTTCTCAACAAGCCCTTACGAAATTCTCTAGAGAGCTCCATGGAGTTCTAAAGAATACAATTTTTCTATAGAATTCTATAGAAAATGAGACCAAACTCTAAGAACTGCTACAGAATTTCGATAAGTATTTATAGAAGTTTTATAAACCATAGAAGAGTGTTTTCGTATCGGAAAGCAATATGTGTACCGTTGTTAATGTCCAAATTGCATTCAAGTCCGTATATGAATAATTTGCCAACAACAGCACTGGCCGTACCACGTACGAAGACAATGTTTACCATTAATATACTGAATATTTCGGGATTCTTTTGGAAGTAGAGAAAGAAGCTAGACTTTACTACACAGAGCAAGATTATAAAAAAATATCATCCAAAAGTTACAGAGAGTGTCCATAGTGCGAAGTTATGTCGTAGTGTTGCTTAATTCCATCGCCACATCTTGATGTCATACAATGGCTACATTGTATTTTTTCATTAATCTAATCAGATTAATAATTTTAAAATTGACGGGGGTTCACATTTTACAGTTGAGGAATTAAGAGGGGTACTTTAGAATGAATACTTTGAAGACGGTCAATTTTACATTTCTTATGTTTTTTACATTACATTCCACCCCTCACCTCCACTCTCAATAAGTACTGAAGCCTCCCTGAACGTCACGTCCAGTCTTACACAGACTACTATCAATAGGATGATTTAATGATGATTTAGGATGAATTAAATCATTCGTATAAAGTATGATGGCTTGAACATAATAGCCAGTCAAGGGACAGTGCGTTGGCACACCTCTAAACTTTTGAAGAGCAATCGTGTGTTAATATCAACTATGTGCAAGTCTCATTGCATCCAATGCAGAGTCAGCGCACATTCACTCACGAGATTAACAAGGTCACTTTTTTAGTTCTGGTCACATAGCCTTCAGCAAAAGGTCATTCGGAACCTATGTTCTAGCTTTAACTTATCACTTGCTTGGTGTGCTGGCCTAGATGTAAGATCCAATGATAAATCACTTGAATGTAACCTTTACACCAAGTGTCCGCCATGATATTTGCGAGCGCTTTTGCAATACGAACGTCTGAGTGTTAATCAAAATGACCCCAACAGAAGCGTATATTAAACTCCATCATTGCTTGTGAGAATAAACTTTTTGGTGTGAATTCAGTTCAGTGAGTATAGTTGCTAATTAATATTTCGTTTTCTTCAACAGAGTACCTAATTCCATCTTTAAACAGTGTGAGAGAATATGAGCTGAATTCCGTTTTCCAGAATTTCTCATTGCATTAAGACTCGGGGCCCTTTTAGTTCTAACACCTGTCCACAGGCTCGATAACGTATCATTTTAACATCGCTCGAAAAATCAGAACGACCGTGTGTTAACTAAAGTATTTGCCATTCTCCAAGGACTTCAATGATAAATCGTAATATGTAAACATCAAAAAACGTTTTGTTGGTGTATATCCTACATAATGTTTATGTTGATTTCGCCATGAAATGGATCTATTTTTTTTTCTTTTGAATAGCACATCCTACGGAAAGCGTTTTTTTTCAAAGCAGGCTATTGGTGCGCGTACTCAGTGGGTGTCAGAACGTCATAAGGACCAGCAGATGCATTACAGTGCACTGAATTCATTCCAGTATTCAGTTGCCAGTATTTTTCAGCACTCATTTGATGCTGTCTTGTTCATCAATGTATAACTGGAAAACAGACTTATTTTAGTGTCATTCCGAAAATATACACTAACATGGCTATTTAGTGTAAAACTGTGACCTTAAAGTGACCTTACCGCTATCTGGCACCACGTGACATTAAAGGCCACGTTTGTATTTGAACACTCTATTGCTTGGCGTTCGCAAAGTATACGTGTGCTGATGCTGTAAATGTGTATTTTTAGTGGAATGAGATGAAATATTGGACAATTGTACCAGAGGAAAATACGAGTTGGTAGCCTTGTCTACTGACCTTTATACAGTGCAAAAGATAGCATGCAGAACGAACAAAGAGATTAAACTGAACATGGCTTAAAGGCAAACTGCTGTGATGCGTCTCGTGCCGAAAGGCAAAACTTTAGCATGCAGCTTGAGATACTTTGAACATCACGTGAAGTAAATTGTTGGTTTAAATTGACAAGCAGCCATATTGTGTTTGTTTAAATTATTGCATTGTGTTGAAAACGTTTCTTGTGTAAGTAATCATATACCGGCCATCCGGACCATGTACCAATTCCCATCACTATCACTACACCATGTGAATGCAAAAATGTCAATAAATAAAATAAAAAGAATTGGTTTATTTTCCTTGACATTATTAAAAAGGTCAGTTACATTATTTTGAAGCTTTCCAGAAAATTTCATAAAGATTGACCGAAGTCTTTAGTTGCTACTTGTTTTTCTATAAGCCCATGTCTTGTCAATTTTTGACGCTGCATTGATTACATATGACTATTATAAAAAAAAGCACTGCACCACTTTCAACTTCTACATCCATCTAGCGAAGACTCTTGTATGTGACCCCAGCGTGTGGGGCCAATAATTCTTTCTCGCTAACCACTTATGCCCGTACAATAAGTAAACCCTTTCTGAGTCTGGTGGGTATACGACTATAGCCTCTCGAAAGTACTTATTTACTGATTGCAGTCATATCTTAACTCGGCACTGTGCTTACCACCCAGCACAGTTCTGGCTTCCAAATAGAATGTCATCATGGCCTTCTATTTGGATCCTTGCAAACGATTAATTCTCTATAAAACTTTTCTCGTAACCCTATTAAAGTATATATGTATGGAATCCTAAATATTTGCGAAGGTTGCGATGTCTATTTTGTTATTACTGATTTCATAAGGATCAAGTGACAGTCAATTAAGGTAACCTCTCAATTCGGTGTCAACTTTCCTCTGTACAAAAGAGTTATTGTTTCCACTCGAATTTGCTCCACGTATTGACAACATAATGGACTCGCGAAGTCTGTCTCGCATTTCTTTTATCAATCCCAGTCTTTTTAAAGGTTTTAGAAACTGGAAACAAATCACCAGAGGGAAAAACTTTACATCATGATAGATCTAGATCCTCAAACAAATAGCAGATGCACTTTCCAAAATTAACAAAATAAATTTGTTTACACAAATCTCGAGTGAAAAAACACAAGCGTTTGTACAGGGAAAGTAGTAAAATTGACTTTACGGATTTGATATGATTTTGGAATTTCAGCCAAAAGTGTCTGTCTATGGTGTGGCTGTCTACAGTGAAAACTATGATCCATTCGTCCAAAAAAAAAAAGCTATGTTTGTGCATTAATGTGTTTTCTAATTGATATGAATTAACTTCAATTAACTTCAATAGAATATGGTGATTATGAGGGCATTTGAGTACAAGAAATTTGAATATGGAATTTCAACCAAAAGTTTCATCTCACTATGCAATGTAACCTATGGCACAAACTATGAGCAATTCATTTTCTTTAATGAAAATGTGTATATGTTTGTCAACTGACATAAAATTCATCCACTTGAATAAGGTATGTATAAAAAAATGTGATACCGAAATTTCATTAAAATATATCGATGTGTTAGTCTCCAGATGCTAACTATGAAAAAAATCAGTTTAAAAAAGATTACATCATGTTATGCAGTATCTGCATGTTATGTCCGCACAGTTTTATATAAGTAATTAGGCTATCGGACTAGAACATAGGAAATTATTTTTGATCAGACACCTAATTCGTGATGAGTGAAACACAGTCTGGGATGTATCAGTGCACTATGTCGCTCCAGTCCGTGTCTTCAATAACACTTAGTCGTAGTCCTCGTGAAATGGATAATGACGACTTTTAATCTCCCTGCAAATGAATATAAACTGTGTTTACATACAGCAGCAGCAACAACAACAACAACAACAACAACAACAACAACAACAACAACAACAACAACAACAACGATAATAGCCTCACAAATAACAATGATGATTCATGCATTATCGCTGAATAAACTTTAATTACTACTTGGGATAGATGAACGGACGCCAAGCAATCTGAAGAAGTGGGCCCAGGCCAAAAACACGAAAACTGTTCAACGAGTGAACTTGCCTCAAACTCGTATACGTTGTTCATTTGTTTTACAAATGTACCGTGTCCAGGTTCCTAAGCATATTCTATTCTGTGGATGCCACTGCACGCTCTTTCTGGACAATTTCAAAGGACCAATTGGACGATTGTCATGACTTGCCTCGCGCTCTGAACATGTAGTTGCACAAGTCGTCAGAAACGTGTCATAGATCGCACACCATAGACGTGGCGGATATCGGATGGAAAATTGTTTTGAATGAATTTGGTCACTACTAGGCCGATGTCACACTCCAGTCACGATTGTGAAATGTGTGATACTGATATTATTAAAAGAATACCGCAAATTATGCAAATGTTGCACAACTGTTGTACAGAGTCTTAAGGATTGTTGTTAACCTTAGAACATGATAATCAACGATGATGTAATGCTAACGCGCTTACCATGAAAAGGAATGTGCGCGCCAGTTTTGATTCAGACCTTTCAGATCTCGCATATCTTGATCAGACAATTCAAAGTCATAAATCTGCAATAAAGAATTCAGAATTTACGAATAATTCCATTGTTTAACGTAAACAATTTCGGGATATGCTTGTGGGTAGTCTGTAATGATTGTTAACGTTGCCTATTTTCTAAACAAGGTTATGTTTTCTTTGAAAAAAAATCCATAAATTCCCCATCAGATCATATCACTTCGTATTCCAACATTCAGATCGACAGAGTATGGACAAAAACATACCAACGTAAGTACAACAACTTACCAAGAAGAAATATTTACATTTGAACATCAATAAATCGACACTCACATGCATGCACGTGCGTAAGTGCGTGCGTACGTACATACGTACGTACATAAAATCGAACGTACATACGTACATACATGCATGCATATATGCATGCATGCATACACACACGTACACACACACACATACATACATACATACATACATACATACATACATACATACATACATACATACATACATACATACATACATACATACATACATACATACATACATACATACATACATACATACATACACACATACATTCATAAGCGATGCATTAATTGCTTCGCTTCGATAAAGTTTGTGTGCGATGTGTGATAGTGAGTGTACGAGCGTGAGTGCCTCACGAACTCTACAACGTGTGGAGGGGTCGCAGTCAGAAAAATTGTAACAACTTAGATGGGTTATTGAACCAATCTTTTTTGAGACTTGGGATTTGGCCGAGCGGTTTTGTCTGTGGCTTCTCCGCTAGGCGACTTGGTGCCGTACCTTGTGAGTTCGAACCCGTTTGATACCACCGTATACATACATACATATCATACATACATATTCCACATGTACATTAATTTCAATTAATTACGAAAAAGTTTACGAACCTGAAAGTTTTCTTGAATCCTGCCAGCATTACCACTTTTCGGAATTACACTCAACCCACGCTGTACTAGATATCTCATAAAACCTGAGCTGTTGTCTTCTTGTGTCGCTTAGCTAGCGAGCTTATCGTTGGATTCTCGAGTAAAGTAGGCTCAGGCGGCTTATTCCTGTTTATATATATATATTATATATATATATATATATATATATATATATATACCACTTAACATATATACCAGTTTATATATGTATATACATGCACTTAACATATATACCAATATATATATTTTTATATATATATATATATATATATATATATATATATATATATATATATATTCATTTGCCAGTTTACATTCCAACTACAAATCACAAATTATTTCAAGTGCAAAGTAATTCCTATCTCTTAATTAAGTTTCACGCATCTAGCAATATTCCGATAGACAGTCAGGACTAAAAATATCCTAAGTTTTACACTCTCATTTATATGGTAAGGACATGGTCTTATATTGTATTTATAGATGGTGTTGAAATTTGATAAATAATATTTGGTTTGGTGGCTACATTTTAAAACCAACTAAGAGCGTTTGTGGAACAGCGTAGATATGTCGACGTTAATTACGTGTAGCTTTTCTGATATACAAAGATTATATCTCTTACTTATGTTACTCTTAACAAAAGAACATAACAAAATAACATACCATCTTAAAGAGGCACATCTTAGAAAACCGGCATCCAAATTGCTTCAATATATTGAAATTTTCATCAGAAGGGAAAATATGAGGTGCGAACATGAAATGTATATAGACTTAACATTTAATATCCTTGTTTTTGATATTGTTGTAATGGCCCTTTTCGGGTGCCATATGTTCATGGATGGATTTTACGCGAATATTTCTTATGTTTTGCACACGGTACTTTGACACGTGATCAACACCCGAGACAATTTGAATGCATTATCTGTCTACTCACTCCGATAGTCCTATGCACCCGAATGGACTGTATGCAGTCACGTGAACATCATGTGACTGGCAGAAGTCTACGAGTTTAGTTTGCGTCAAGTAAGGGTGGACCTCGAACTGGAAATGAAGGGAAAAGATTACATGTTAACTTCATATTCAAACGTAAGTTGGTACAAGACTTGGAATACCGAGCCTGTTGTATATTAAGACACAGTTACAGAGCCTCTTAGGAACCTGGTTGTTTTCATATCAAAGATGAAGCCACGTTGTCCTCGTACACACCTGGTATGCCCATTAGATCGTTTGAACCTAACAGAACTACCTTCTCTAAAGTCGATCGGAAGCTTCTACTGTATTAACAGGAGTGAATGCACGGATGTTTCCTGTTTCCCAAGAATCAGAGGGCGCAACAAAACCTGAGTAAGGTCGCCTATTCTTTTATTGCTTTCATGTCCAAGATTGAGCCAAGTTGTTTGTATTAACACGTCGAATGCCTAACTGATTTTATGGACCCAGTTACCTTCTTAAAAATTAGTCAAACCCTATAGCTTCTTGTGCCGTTCGAAAGAAAGGATAAACATTCGACGATTTCGTGTTTCCAAGGGAACGGAGCGCTCAATAAAACCAAAATGAGGTTGCCTATTGAATCTGCCCAATTGTCTTTTTGGCGTGCAACACGGAACGTGCATATAGCACATTCCATTATTTAATGTTATCAACAATGACTGCTTGTAAACTCATCAATTCTAACCGGTGCACTCGGTAGCAGAATGTTTACCCTTTTCAACAATATGGTCCGGCTCAATACTAAAACTGTCAATATGGCGAATGTAGAGGAGGGCATAAGGGATTAAAGCATGGCAGAAAACTTTATATTTTCACTTATCAATTGCCGAAAACTTGCAGAAATACAAGGTATGTCGAACATGATGATCATCTGAGCATACACAGTTCTGAGGATTGTTATCGCCTTTGATGTTCTTGCTGAGAATGGTTGATCGTTGTAATGTACAAAATGTATTATCAACTTACTTGGTTTACCGCCGGTTTAATAGAACTGTTGTCGAGCAGATATTGAATTTGATGATGGTTAAAATTAGATACGCCGATCGTTTTGACGAGTCCGTCATCCACAAGCTTTTCCATTTCCTGAATATTTATCGATGAATAGATAAATTGATATACATACACGCATGCATGCATACGTACCTACGTACATACATACATGCGTGCATACATAAATATATGCATACATACATACATACATACATACATACATTCATTCATTCATTCATTCATTCATACATACATACATACATACATACATACATACATACATACATACATACATACATACATACATACATACATACATACATACATACATACATACATACATACATACATATGTGTATGTGGCTTCATGTGGGTGTGTCTGTGAGTGTGCCTTTGTTTCAGGTTTCAAGTAGTTGTCGTGCAGGCTATCTATACATTGGCTCATTGATATAACTCGTGACCGTTCGCACCACGGCCGGTTTGCATACATACCCTAGTGCAAACATGGTTTTGAACGCTTAGTATATTTCGAACACTTAGCAAGTCACGCGTGTCAAAAGCAGATTCTGAACAGTCTCCGTATGCTTAACAATTTATTTTTACCGTAACGTGACCAGGACTTCACCTTCGCTAATTAACAATTACAATAATTTATTGTAGTTTGTTAAGGAGGTAAGGGAAATTTGTATTGACTTGCATATGACAAACTGATGAAATCACACTTGTAAAGCATACAGACAGTCAATATGGAATGAGATGTACACGACAAATTAAATGTGGGGACTGTTGTGTTCGCCTGTGTCAACGTCTTTATTTATTTGCTACCTTGCTGGAAAGAACGGACATACTGTTATTTTCCGCGCACACAAAATTGATGATGATGTAACGAAATGAGCCGTAATTCTCCCTAGCATCAAGAACACAATTGTTGTGACACCAATTTCATTCCTTGTGTTTAGAAATTTACACAATTTTTTTGCAGGAAACATCAGGTAAAGGACAAAACAATACAGAAAGGTTTAAAGATCCATGATTTAATGCTTTTCATTTAAGAATTTGTATTATGATCAGAACACTTACCCGCCATACATCGGCGTGATCCATGCTATCGTTGAACAACACATTACCCTGCTCGTCTTCGGGTGCGAGTGTTCCTTCTGCGTGCTTTAATTGATAGATAACAATAAATGGTTGTTATAGCTGTTCAAGTTTCTTTCTTATCAGATTTAAAAACATAGCGTCATTGACACTTGGCTCACTTTGGTTTGAGGTTGCACGCTATAGTGACTAAACTTAACTAGGTTTACCCCTGGGAACATGCATACCAAGTTTCAAAGCAATCAGAATACTTAATTCAGAAAAAGTGATGTTTTGACCAAAAATGCGAGAAATTGCGCCAAAAAAACATATATAAAAATTTCACCATAATTTTAACAAATCCGACAGAAGAGAACCCTAGGATCAAGTGCATCAAGTTTCAAAGCAATCCAACGAGAACTTTGGAAAAAAATGATTTTTGGACCAAAAATTGAAAAAATGCCCAAAAATACAAATGTGGAAATTTCACCATAAATTGAACAAATCTGACAGGAAAAACTACTAGGATCATGCACACTAAGTTTCAAAGCAATGGGACGAGCACTAATATAGCCACACAGACAGACAGACAGACAGACAGACAGACAGACAGACAGACAGACGCCACTGACCTACCATATAAGCTCTCTTTGGGATATATACAGATACCAAACTTGACATTAGAGATCTGTATTTTAGACTTCAGCGTAGAATTTTAACATCTCCAGGAACGCTGATCCGCCGATGAACACTATAAATCTACGGTACTGTATAGTTACGCACATTTTGTCTGCCTATCCGTTTGCCTGTCTGGATATGTATGTATGTATGTATGTATGTATGTATGTATGTATGTATGTATGTATGTATGTATGTATGTATGTATGTATGTATGTATGTATGTAGGTAGGTAGGTAGGTAGGTAGGTAGGTAGGTAGGTAGGTAGGTAGGTAGGTAGGTAGGTAGGTAGGTGTGTAGGTGTGTAGGTGTGTGTGTAGATGGTGAGGTATGTACTTAAAACTTTTGAATATATAACTGTGTCTCTTAGCTGTTGACACCTACCTGATAGGAACTGTAGTCCATTTGTAGATCATTCAGAGTTTTTTTCCAAGCAAGATCTTACTAACTCTGGATGCATGAAGGTTTGCCAAAGCTAAAGGGTTGAAAACGATATGTGAAACTAATAATTTTAACGATCACTTACAAAAGATAAGTTGTTATCGCCTTGAAAAGACCGTATTGCTGTTAGACCATCAAATCTAGGTGATTTACATGTGCAATGATTTTTGCCTTTAGAACTTAGCACATAGTTTTGAGAGAAAGTGAAGCATTTATGCCTCTTTTCCGGTAGCGTTTATTTATTTGTAAGAGTCACTAAAAACCTAAACTTTCTTACTCTAAGTTTTTGAAACGTTTCGACCCACTGACCCAAAGTACTGATCAGAAAGCAAATATTTCCAACCCGATTTTGATCAACAAGAAGATACGCCGTACAAAATAAGCTCAAAACTTTTGAATCCGCCATTCTGCCGTATTACAATCACAATTGTCGTTTGGTCACTTTACCTTACTAGTGATGAAGATATCCTCTCTCTGTATAGTTTTGTCCTGTATTTTGTCATGTACAGCAGCGCCAACAAGTGTCTCTACGTCATAAGCATAGGCTGTGTCAATGTGACGATACCCGATGTCAATAGCTGTTTTCACAGCTTCGCGTACCGGACTTCTATCCCCCTTAGGAACGGTGTGCGGCATTTTGGAGTGACAGTTTACGACAAACAGACAGGCAGTCGAGAAGGTCAATGAAACAAAAAAAAGACACATGGGGTCAGTGCTCTGATACATTGAGTAATTTCCAATCGGATATAGACTACTATCACCCAAATAACATTTTGAAATTCACATTTTCTTAATGACAACAAAAACGCCAACAACAATACTAGCAACAACAATAAAAGTGAGGTATTGCCGAAAATCATGTGTTCTTGGGCTGGTGGGTGTTATAATCAGCATCTGGCATTTCGCGGAACAAGAAGAGCTGTTCCATTTCATTCCATTTCAAAATACCTTCAAATATAAAGCCAGTTAGCTTATGTGAGTACATGTATCCTTGCCCAAGTGCTTAACGGCTCAACAAACAGTTAACCTAAATTTACATTTGTTGCGTGGTGTAATATCTCAATATTGCTATGGCTATAAAAAAAACAATGCGACTCTAAGTCAGCTATAACTATGACAATGATTAAGAAAAATGTAAAAGAGCAGAAATGAGCGACACTTGCAATGAATGAACCAGTACAGCGTATACCTACAATACCATATTTCTACACTGCTACAGATATAATATTTGTTTCGAATTTCACCAGAAGCACAGAATATTTTGTTCATTCTCCCATACGTTGACACAACCGATTACAAAACAACATCAAAGTATTCGTGACTTTCTGTGATGTCTAAACTGATGCACCAAATATCATGCATCCAAAATGAATCAATTTATGGCAAAGTAAGTACATCTCAATTCTTTCTAACTTGAGGACCTATTGTCTTGTGTTTTTTGAGGGGATAAGATCAGGATATTGAAACGCATTGTGGATAAAGACTTGACTTCCCACTGCAGCAAGACTTTGAGATAGTGCTCTCATAAATACTTTTAACGATAGTGCTCTCATAAATACTTTTAACACAAATATGTAATCGATATCATTGCAAAAGACTTGTATTTGTTCGTGAAACTAGCTAAACTTTTCATCTCTTCATCTATTTTAGGCATTTTTGAAATCAAAAATTCCTCTATGACCTAAAAATCTCTACTTTTGCTCTTCTAATCATATGTGTTTTAATTGTAGAAATCCGCCACAGTGGAAAATGATCGACCGCCTGAGACTTTCACTTACGTGGAAAAATTGTACATTAAGGTTACGACTATTACTATTTTTGAATTTTGGTGTCCTTACAGTTGACTTCAAGAAAATGGGCGAGTGTCAGTTTTGGTTCGCGCCCAAAATGAGTCTCAGGACGCTTGTTCTGAAAACACTATCGGTACTCAGAAATTGATGGTCACTGCTATTTGCTCTGACTTCAAGGACGTCAGAGATCCATCTTCACTTTCCTCTACAAATGAGATCCGTAAGTAAACAATATTGGAACGTTATGTCGTTTGAAACATTAGACACTCGAAAATTTATGTCCCGAGGTCATGTTGTGTTGCATCGATTCGAAGATAAAAGGCTACTTGTTATAAGCGAAATTGACCTAAATGTGACTTTCACTTGTCTTGTTATTATACAGGGGTATGCGCAATGTCATGCCGCTTTAACAGTTATACACCCAAGATGTATGGTGTTCTAGAAGACTTCTTGATTGCTACAATAAATAGATATTGTACAAAAACAAATGAAATGTCGATGTTTGCCTTAGAACGAAAACAGCTCAGTACCCTTCTCCGTTGAAGTAACCATTGTAAGAGGTCAAGGTTTTCCAGGCTACTGTGCCCACTTCGTGACGCTAGAATCGTGATATGACCTTTCACGCATATTGCTCGCAAAGCAGGTCTTAAGGAGGACAAAGGACCAGACAAGTTAGACATTTTCGGGATATGAATAATAGAGAAACAAAGAGTAACATCACCTTATTCAAAATTTTCGCTATTTTTTTAGTTACCTGAGTGTGTGGATTCGGAAAATGTGTGTGAATAATATGGCGAGCGTTACTAAAATCCCATACAATGTAACCCCACAATCTTCCCGGTCACTACACACGACTTTTGCGTGACTTATCTACATACCTTCCATCCATAATATGTACCCAATCCTATTAGGGGAATTTGAACACCGTTTGAAAGTTTTGCTCTCAAAGCAGCCATGCTCCTCGTTCACTGTAACAGTTTCCTTACTAGATAATCGTTTCTTGAAGGTCAAATGCAAAGTAGTCTGACGTGTCGACCAGGCGGCCCTGGAAAGGACACGTGATCTGGCTACGAACTCAGTAACATTCGAATACTGTGTCATGACACGCGTGCCCTGAAACCTTTCACTCAAGTAAGTGGAGGAACAACATGAAAACTTGAAATCCAGTTATGTGTTGACGAAATGCCTTGACTTTTTTCTAAAAGGTTTCGACACTGATTAAAATTGAGGGAAGGTATACCAGATATGAACTGAAAATGATCACGTGTTTCATTACATACTGCAGTTATGTGTAAATTTGAACCTTTGCCACATGTTTGCAACTTCATTGAAAGTGTCATGATCAGCATAATGAACAATATTCACCACAGATTAATTCTAGAGGTCATTAAGTATTAAAATATGTAATTAGCTGACTTAAAAATAATCAATTTGTTTGACTGCTTTCATTGTATTACCACTTTATATAGTAAGTGTACATGCCTTTGGTCTGGCCCTTTAAGTCATATATGCCAAACTACGAAAGCTCATTAGATATGCAAATTATAAATTAGCTGACATGAAAATGCGAAATGACTTTCAATATTGTTATAACCTGGTATAATCATATATGTACATAGCATTTTTTGCCAACTTTGATCAAGTAAATCCAAGTATATACAAATTAAGAATTGACTGAAATGTTCTCGTTAAATTTGTAAATTAGGAATTGGCTGAAGTGAAAATGTTACATGACTTTCAATAATGTTGTATCATAGTACATTTAATGTACATAGCAAGTTTCGTCAACTTCGGTTTAGTCAATTCAGATAAATATTCCTAAGTAGGAAAGTTCATTCAATATGCAAATTAGGAATTCACTGAAGTAAAAATGCTTTAATGACTTTAAATAATGTTGTATTATTATAGCATCTTCAATTTATGTAGCATGATTCATCAACGTTGCTCAAGTGAATTTAGATATATATCCCTAATTAGGAAAGTTCATTGAATATGCAAATTAGGAATTGGCTGAAGTAAAAAGTCTTAATGGCTTTCAAGAATGTTGTATCATAGTATCTTTCATATATGTAGTAAGTTTCATCAAATTTGGTCGAGTCAATTCAGATATATATCCCTAATTAGGAAAGTTCATCAAATATGCAAATTAGAAATTGGCTGAAGTAAAATGTTTAACGACTTTCAATAATGTTAACTCATAGTATCTTCAATACACATACCAAGTTTCGTCAATTTTGATCGAATCAATTCAGATATATATATTGCTAATAAGGAAAAGACGTTACATATGTATATTAGTAAGTATCTTTAATGTCAACTCTCAATATCTTTCACGGCTGATATATCTTGCTTTGATCAACATTCGTAGCAAATCTCATCAAATTTTGCACAGTCGCTCTCAATGTTTATCCGTTTTTTCTAAAATCATTAGTGATGCAAATGAGCAAAAAGTAAGCAAGCCACACTCACCAAAAACTAATCAGTTCTTGCCATTTGTTAAATGAATCTATGTATCAGATTTGATTCTGATCTGATGAGCCGTTTTGAGATATCGAGCGCACAGACAGACAGACAGACAGACAGACAGACATCGCTGCGACAGACAGACAGACAGACAGACAGACAGACAGACAGACAGACAGACATCGCTGCGACATTATCTCACGTGTATGAACACGTGAGCTAAAATGAGTGACTTCTGGAAAGTACATCAAATAGTGAGTCTGGAAACCGAAAAAGATATTCGACTTGTCGACATTATGGCCACAATTACATATATGTAGTGGGCAAGTCTCGTTCTCCAGTAGAGAGCTGTATTTCGTTTCTTTCAGAGCTGACAGAATCTCTCATCTTGGTACCTCCGTCGCTGGACGCAAATGGTTCACTTCATACTTGATGCAGAGAAAATAGTCCGTCAAAATCAACGATATCATTTGTGAACTATTAGAACTCAGTTTCGGAGTGCCACAGGGCTCTGTCCTTGCAAATCAATCTACAACAATCTACGCCGGATTGGATTAATACGACGCTACCTCAAATGAAGCATGTCAACCTTAATGCATGCAACTTTGACAGCCGAGCTTGACTATTGTAATTCATCTCTATCTGGACTCCAACAAAATGGGTCTGTTACAACGACCTCAAAAAGCCGCAGCGAGAATAATCGCATGCTCCATGAGACTCACCCAGTTCTCACCCGTCTCCATTGGCTACCAGTTCATCTCGGGATTGACTACGAAATTATGCTGTTAACTTTCAAGGCTATTCATAAACAGACTCCTTCGTACATCAGTGATCTACTCCAGCCCTATATTCCAACTCATACACTCCGTTCATCCACCAAGAAATTTTTAACATCTTCAACCTACAAAACCATCACCTATGGTGGCCGTACATTTTCATACAATACACCTAGACTATGGAACACACTACCACTCGACATTAGAGAATCCCAAACTTGGAAACTTTCAAAAGAAAACTTCAAACGCACATGTTCTCCAGAGTATACTTAGGTTATTTAAGCAATAGAGCACTACCAGCGATGACCAGTTCGCGACATATGCAAGAGCGATAGCGAGTGCATATATGAAGTAGACTGGTCAAAATCAAGTGGTATACCGCCACTGAGTGTGCTTTATTGCTATTATATCACAATAGTATATAGAAATTCTGGGATGAAACGTCAAAAAAGGATTTTTGTTCTTGCCGAGAGTTCTCGCGCGTGTACCAACCATGTACATTGCGAATATGCCAAGGTTCTTTCACGTCTTGACCAGTCAGATCGATGCATTGCGTCAGATCGATGCATTGCGTCTCGACCAATCAGATTGATTCATTGCGTCATCAATATACTTGTATGATATAAAGTGAGGTTTACCTATTGAGCGTTGAGGCACAGTATATAGAAATTCTGGGATGAAACGTCAAAAAAGGATTTTTGTTCTTGCCGAGAGTTCTCGCGCGTGTACCAACCATGGTATATCGCGAATATACCACGTTTCTTTTCACGTCTCGACCAATCAGAACGATGCATTGCGTCATCAATAAACTGGTATGATAAAATGTGTGGTTTACCTATTGAGCGTTGAGGCACTGGTTTTAGGATTTTGATACTATATATAATTTGCTGCTTGATTGATTGATTTTTTTGCCATCGTGGTTAAATGTTGTCTATAATGATATTCAAGGTAGGGAGAAAAGTGAATCTTACAGACTCTTGGTTAACAAGAAGGTTACCAAGAGCGAGAGAGGTTTTATTTTATCATATGTCTTGCGACAAAGCTTGTACGACACGTTCGTTGATCACCCTGATCCCCAGTTTTGCGTTTAAGGCAACTTTGGCGCGCCAAATGATTCAAATATATTAATCTTTACAGTGTAAAAACAAACTGTCTTTCTCGATTGAAATAAATAGAGAGGTTAAGATTTCATACGGAACGGAACGGGAACGGATACGTCATCACTTTCTGCGCGCTCTCATCATGTTCTGATGATGTCACACGTTCTCTTGTCGTTTGACAGTCATTTTCTACGTGAAACGGCCACTTTTCTCGTACACCTTTTCCGAGAGCGATTTTCACGCTCGCTTCGCCATAGACTTGATAATCAAAACTAACATTCCTTTCGTTTTGTATTGTTGTTCTTGGTTTTATCAATCGCCGTCTGATTTTGAGATATTTTAGGTAACAAAAAGGAAAAATTACCTCCTGCAGTGCACTCGCAGACGACGGCACACGCGCGGCGGCAGACGTCGCATACACTGCACTGCCGATAACATTCAGTCTAGACTGAAATTAACATTGTCGTTTGTTTTACTTCCGTGGCTTTGACACGGTTTTTCTAACACAAGTAAAATTTCAGTATTTTTCAAATTTTTTTTCTCTGTGTTCTATTAACCTGATATCAGAGCAAAATCCTTAAGACGATGCGACTGTGTGAGTCGGCACGCACACGTCTTAATCTAGACTTGCTTCAAATCTATGGGCATATAAAAAGCAAAACAGCGAATTGAATGTATAAACTTCAGTAGACTCTAGTCGCATTAGTGATAGGCTGTTACGTAGATCGTTTCGTAAACACAGACATGTGAACCTTGCTCGGCTACCCACTTACTGCTGCCGTGGAAAGCAAGGCGACGGGGCCGGTCAAGTCTTAATCCGAATCTGTGCAGAACGTTACGCGTACGGAACGCGTAGCCACTCTACGTTACGTTCTCGCTACGGGTGAAATCTTAACCTCTCTAATATTTGGTACAATTACGGAAGGAAATAATTAAGAAAAGTACAATTCAAAAAAGGAGAGAGAAGTCATATAGTACTAAATAAACAGTTAACATTGATTTGGAAAATTCATACGCTTAATTATTGACGTACATACATGTACAATAATTCGCGTAAAAAGTGCAATGAGTGCTGATTTTACAAAAATAGTAAAAATATCTTGACAGTGCTTCGTAGACGAAAGCACCATAAGAAGATCATTAAAGTAGCACTCTGAAAAATATAACAAAAATTAAAATGTGAACCACGTTCGGCATGAACGTGAAAAAGACAGAAAATCATTACAAAAGAAACAACCAGACAAAAATGCCATGCATACAAAAATTATTGAAGTAATTAAGAAAAGGAAAAAACAGTACTACCTCTTATAAGGAAAACTATTTTACATAATTAAAAGAGAAAAAATCAGAGAAAAAGCCGACCTTGATGGCTCTAGATAAAAGTGTGCATCATCTACTCAAAAAAATACGCAGACACACGCAAATGCGAAAACGCACGGGCCCATGGAAAGATAAACAAACGAAAAACAAACATGCAAAAGTAAATTCAAACACGTCATGCATGGTTCACGTTTCCCTCGATCAATGAATCCCCTCAGCTGGGAATCCGATCGCCACACTCCAATTTTTGACAAGCATTTCAGCGATAACTTTTATCCTTAAACCGTACTTGATGACTTGAAGTTGGCAATATCACCTAAAGGACGTCCAGGTTAACTGCGAATAGTTTCAGTGAGTCAGATTGACTGTGAATACTTTCAGGGAATCTACAGTTCAGATCACAAGCGAGACGTACAGCTCTTCAAAACAACACCGTGAAAACAGCGATGCCTCAGGTAGAATATGCCGCAGGCCTCTGCAGGTCTTCCGCCGAACTGCCATCACCAATATCTGGGACATGATTTTCAACAATGGAATAAATTCAAATACCATAATACTAGAAAGTTACCTCGTTGTTTGGTAATTCCTCATCTCTCCTAAAACATCATGCACACTATGATAAAACAAACATTTTTAAAAACTGTGTGTTCGACTGTGTGTTGAGAATGTCCATCGTTTTCTATGTCCGATGACGTTTTCTGTATGACGACAGCGACACTGAAAAACAACTTTCACGTGATGAGATGTAATCGACAGTGCACAACATGGAACTCATGCAACTAAGAAGACTAGGTTGAATGACAGACACACTCATAGCGCTATAACATAAACCAAATTTAACAGGTGGCGAACAAATAACACAGTTTAAGGCTCATCTATATTTTTGTGTTCTGTGTATCAGCTTCAGTTTATTGATCAACTACCAGCAACATCATGTAATGCAAACTGTCCAGCTTCTCAACTAGCCCTTACGAAATTCTCTATAGATCTCCATAGAGTTCTAAAGAATACCGTTTATCTATAGAATTCTATAGATAATGGGACCGAGCTCTAGGGACTTCTATAGAACTTCTTTAAGTATTTATAGAAGTTTTATAAACCTTAGAAACTCTGTAGAATTTTAAAGAGTATTTTCATATGGGAAAGCATATATGTACCATTGTTAATGTCCAAATGATGAAGACATTTTTAAAATCACTCATCTGTGCTCAATGAATTTGGCATTCCTTTGAAAGAGAAGGACAAAACACTGCCTGTGTTGTATTGGATACCTAAACTGCACAAGAACCTTTACAAACAACGCTTTATTGCAGGATCAAGCAAATGCACTACCAAACATCTGTCACAATTATTGACTAAAATTTTAACAACCATCAAAAATGGTCTTTTTCGATATTGTGACAAAGTGTATGAAACAACTGGGTTGAATCAAATGTGGGTACTAAAAAATTCAAAGGAATTGTTGCTTGATTTAAAAGTCAAGAAAACTAAGTAAAGGTCAATCCGAACATTTGACTTTTCCACACTATACACCACAATTCCCAACGATAAACTTAAAACAAGGCTGTTATCTCTTGTTAAACAAGCTTTCCTGCATAAAAATGGCAGTAGAAGGTACCAATACATTACCATCAAACATAGGTTAGGATATTTCAGTAAAAACATGGATGCCCACCACAAATTTCAAATACACAGATGAAGAATCGACAACATATTTGTTAAGTTTGGTGGTATGACATTTCAACAGTATATCGGCATACCAATGGATACAAATTAAAATCCTTAATTTCTTAATCGACAACATATTTGTTAAGTTTGGTGGTATGACATTTCAACAGTATATCGGCATACCAATGGATACAAATTGAGCATCCCTTCTTGCAGACTTATTTCTGTATTCACATGAAGCAGAGTTCCTACAATATCTCTACAAAGCAGGGTCTAAAAAACTTGCAAGGCGTTTAAACAACATGCACAGATATATTGATGATCTGATTAGTCTAGACAGTCCAGACATATCAAATGACTTACATCAAATTTTTCCTGATGAGTTGGAAATCAAAGAAACAACCGAGGGTAAGAACTCTGCTTCATATCTTTATCTGTTCCTACAAGTGGGTACTAATAGGCTACACACTAAGCTGTATGACAAAGGGGATGATTTCGATTTTGAAATCATAAATTATCCCCACTTGTCAAGTAATATTCCGTCTGCACCTGCTTGTGGTGTGTACGTGTCTCAACTTCTCAGGTATTGTAGGGCTTGTGATTCCTACGCTGATTTTCAACTGAGACACAGCTC